>NW_013671748.1:16448-21455 GCF_000517525.1 Limulus polyphemus | reverse complement strand
ACAAAATAGCTTAAATCTCATAACATTATACATTTATATATATTTATTATATTGACTTTTCACCCGTGCCTGGCTAACAATACAGAAGTTACAACGATGTGGCTCAGGCTCACGTACACTCATGTTACCGTATCAAATAACATAAAGGTGACCTTTGGTCTTTACAAAGAAACTTGCCTTGGCAGTGTTTTAGTTTAGTATTTTGTAAAATACAGTCACATTTCAATTATTATATATTATATATGTATATAGATTATTGCTATTTTGAAATACGTTCTTGAAGTTATTTTTCCTAAAACACAGAACAGGAAAGAACGAAGTAAAGCAAACAATTATTTCTTCTAGTTACAACCTTTGTACTCAGTTGCTGCTTGATGTAGGTTGCTAAGCCTTTAAAAATTTTGCACGTGGAGGATATGAAACAAAATATTTTTTTAGGTTTTATATATACTTCTGAATAACTAAAAAGTCAAACTACTACATCAATACCAAAGAATTCTACTACAATTTATCAAGCTCAGTAATTAAGCTGTATTTGGGTCTAAAAAAATATAAAATTTAGAGCAGACTAAAGACAACCTACCTCATTGATATATTGGTTCAAAAGAAAGAAATGGCACAAAGTCCGTTAAAAAGGCTGAGAAAACCACTAGAGGGACATTCTGAGCTTCCGATTGGTTATTCATGTCATATACAGAAGTAAGTGTATACAAGGGAGTGTTTCCATAAATGGAAGAAGGTGAGCGGGGTGCTACTATATTTGATTTATTACATGAGCAATATCTTAGCAAATAGAAAAGATAAGACCTTCTTATTTTATATCCTAGCTTGTCAATATCTGTAATTTGAGTTTCTAATTCACTAATTTGAACTAGTGCTGCATTCAACATACCAAGTGACACAAAAAAACTAATGTTTATCTGTGTTTTTCAATATTTATTTTTAAATTAACAAATTTAGTAATGTATATTTCTAAAACTTAAATTATAATCTACAGTTTGATACCAAACTTAATGACATAAATTCATGAAAAAGTAGTTCAATGCAATTTTGAATGCGAGTCAACAAATGAGATAACAGGCCTTTCACCCATGACCCGTCTCGAAAGGGTTAAGTTAAACTCCATAAAAAAAACACTTTATTCTTCCAATAAATTTACTCTTATACGACTTTTAAAATTCTGAGAAAAAATACATTTATCCACACTTCTTTCCATGTGCTATGAATTATATTCTGAAACATGCACAGTCAGTTTTCAGTTTAGAACCCCAGTATTATATAAAGCACAGCCTGTATAAACACACGAAAAAGCTAAACAATCACAAACATACTTGTATATTCATGCTGACTCAATATTCATGTGATATACTCATTCTGTATGTCAGCTGATCAAATACCACAAATTAACTACCAGACTAATAATGGTTGGAGACAGCTTGAATGGGTAATGAAGAAAAACTTTAATATAAGTTTAACATAAGAGCAATTAAAGTTTTTCTTCATTACCCATTCAAGCCATCTCCAACCATCATTAATCTCAAAGTGGGTTCCTCATCATCAAATTTCAGTTACTAGAATATTCTTATTTTCTTTTAGTTCTATGTTCTGGTTAATAAAAGAGAGACATACTCCTACCAAGGATTACGAGTTTCTTATATATGGTAAGTACTCTAAGAGTACACATCCAATAAAATTAAATCTGTTTGAAGTAGATACACTGTAGGTACATTAGGACATTTCTAATAAATCATGATCTACGTTACATGTAGGTACATTGTGGACATCTTGTGAAGAAGTCTTTCGACAAAACACTTAACTAAATCAAAACACACGGTAAACGCATCTTGCTATTAAAAGACTTGAATATAAGTCTAGGCTAGAGGTTAATATCACAAAGTTGCACATCTTAGTTTTAAAACATGTTCACGTAAACACATCAACAAAATTTGTTAACTGGGTAAATTTGACCAATATTATCATGGATCAAAATATTACATTCCCGAGGAATTTAACTTTTAGTTGGCTTTCCCAATTGGAAATGCGTGGTCCATCTGTATTCCTTTAGTTACGACCAATGAGACGCATATTGCAAGGATTAAATAAAACGATTCATGAGGAAATGCAATTTTACGTGGGGGAATGTAATCATCTTCGTAGCCTTCCCTCGAGTGAATGTAATTATATTTCATTATTTCTACCCCTGATTACACTCAATGCAATCTTATTACACCCAATAGATGTGGAAAAAAAACATAGAAGTACAAAATACTTGTTTATCAGTTTCATTTCTAAATGTCAGAATACAGTAGCATGCTTCACAGTTGAATAAACATCAAGCCGTGTAAGTAGGCATGATATTAAAAATAGTTGTGTAAATGTTTTCACCTGATAATAATGAACCTAATGGTGACAGTTTGCTGTGGTTACATGTATCACTAATGTAGGATATACATCTGACATATAACAGGTATATTAGTCTGACATACGAGTAAGAAGTTACAATCTTTTGTTAAAGATAATGCAGAAAAACATCTAGAAAACTGACATCTTGGTTTTAAAAAATGGATCTTCATGCCTTACAATAAGCTTTCAACACTGTATAATACCCAAACACACAAAGTATCAAGGTAGAATACTACTGTCCTATGGTAACATCGAAGGTAGGCCTACATGTACAGCTTTCAACACTGTATAATACCCAAACACACAAAGTATCAAGGTAGAATACTACTGTCCTATGGTAACATCGAAGGTAGGCCTACATGTACAAGTTTCAACATTGTATAATACCCAAACACACAAAGTATCAAGGTAGAATACTACTGTCCTATGATAACATCGAAGGTTGACCTACATGTACAGCTTTCAACACTGTATAATACCCAAACACACAAAGTATCAAGGTAGAATACTACTGTCCTATGGTAACATCGAAGGTAGGCCTACATGTACAGCTTTCAACACTGTATAATACCCAAACACACAAAGTATCAAGGTAGAATACTACTGTCCTATGATAACATCGAAGGTTGACCTACATGTACAGCTTTCAACACTGTATAATACCCAAACATACAAAGTATCAAGGTAGAATACTACTGTCCTATGGTAACATCGAAGGTAGGCCTACATGTACATTATGTAGGCTAAAATGTAGCTCGAACACTTAATTTTTATATGCTAATGTACTATATACATATAATACACACGTTCTCCATATCATGTTTATTATAGGCTGACTTCTAACAAAAAGGCATACAGAACAAGAAATTAAAATAACTATGAAAACAATAATTTGTTTATTGCACAAATTACATTATCTTTAAGAAACTGAAAAAAAAAGCATACTTAAAAAACAACGTTGGAAAAAAAAATTTTTTTGAAAATATTAAACTTTCAAAACAAATGGTTCAACCTTCTGGAAAAGCTAATTTAAAGAATAAAACAACTGATGTGTAACTAATTTCCTCTTATTTTCTTAAAATGATTGGAGTTGGGTAATTAACTCAATTATCTATGAGTATTTATCAGTCACATAAAATTAAAGATTAACTGAAATAAAGAACTGAATGAATGTCACAAAAATAATGAACTAATCGAAATTAGAGTTTCTGCTTTCTGACCGATTCAAGCACGGCTCAGTGACTTCATGCTTTGAACTCTCAGTCAAATGTTTGCAGGTTATATGCTGCCCCACCTCATGCTGCTGTCCTTTAGCAAGACACTTTACTCCACTTGTTCCAGTCTTTCCAGCTGTATGATGGATACTAGCTATTAGTTGTTGGGGGTTAACCTACGATAGACTGCCATCCCATCCAGGTGGGGGTGGGGAGATTACCATTCTCATCCGCTTGTACCACTTGAAACCCTGAGTTCAAAAGCTCCAGCCTGATGTGCCAACACACAAGGATTTAGCTTTAACAAGTCTAGTAGTGTCATGACTTCCAAAAATAACCAACTAGTTAATCATTTAATGAGCCTGATAATCAATTATTATATTCCATTAACCACCCCCTAAAAAAACGTGCATCACGTATAATAGTTAAATGAACCGACTAAACATCACGTTAGTGTAGCCTATATAATGTGTAAAGTTTAGTATACTCTAATCCCTTATAGTGATGGTACACGATGAGACAGATATTCGGCATGTAATGCTGTTTGAATACACGAAGGGAAACAATGCCTCTGTAGCCACAAAGAATATTAAAGTTTATGGAAATGTTTTGAACGTTCGCAAATGTCAACAATGGTTCAGCAAATTTCATTTAGGTGACTTTAGCCTGAAAAACTGTGATGGTATGGGTCGACATGTTGGAATAGATATTGATGCTCTGAAGACGCTTGTTGAGTCTAACCCAAAGCAACCCACTCATGAAATGGCCCTGAAATTGTATGTCTCTCATGAAACAATACATAAACATCTAAGGAATATGGGAAAACTCCATAAAGAAGGCATTTGGGTGCCTCACGAACTCTCCGATGATCATCGTTTCCAACGTGTGAACATAGCTTCGTATCTTCTGGCACATAATGCAAGTGAACCATTTTTGGACAGATTTGTCACTGGTGATGAAAAATGGATTCTCTATGCGAATATTAAACACAAAAAATAATGGCTCAGTACCAGACAAAAACCACTTCAGATCCAAAAACCTGGACTTCATCTGCAGAAAGTGATGCTTTGCATTTGGTGGGACATTAAAGAAGTAATAAATTTCAAACTCCTCAATCCACAGCGAACTGTCAATGCAGAGATCTATAGTCAGCAACTGGAACATTTAAATCAAACCCTTCATCAGAAACACCCTTCACTCGTCAATCGGAAAGGTGTTCTTTTTCTACACGGCAATGCACGTCCACATGTGGCACATTTGACACAACATAAGATTATGGAGTGGGGCTGGGAAGTTCTGCCCCCCCCACCATCAGAATCTTTTTCGTTCACTGCAATACCATCTTAATACAAAAACATATGCAAATGTGGAAGGTGTTAAAGAGGACATC
>NW_013671748.1:10706-16438 GCF_000517525.1 Limulus polyphemus | reverse complement strand
ACTGATTGTAAGATGTAAAAGCATCATCGATAAGAATGGAGACTATTTCATTTAATAAAAGTTTTGTTTTGATGTACAAGTTGTTCGGATTTTTTCATCTAAAAAAAAGTAATAATTTCTTGACAATCTAATACAATATTCTTTAAAATTTTAGACAATACTTGAATTTTTTTATGCTTTATTACTGAAAACACAAAATAATGAGCATCTTTTGTGTACCTTAATACTATATTAACCCTATATCCATGAGCATGTATCGATGCCACATTCCTTTACAGAGTGGTATTATGTATTTGATGTCAGAATTATCAACTATTCATGTGACCATACACTGATAACTTAACAACATTTTGTGATGGGAGAGAAAAAGCTTGCCACATTTTATGAAAATACACATAGTAAATTTGGAATTATAATCAACATTTCTTTTCAAATAAGCCCATGTACACTGGGTTAAAGAGTGACCAGGTTATCACGCAAAACAAAATATCATGATTTGTGCAAAAAAACAAAACTGGTGAAATTCACTGTACCCAACTTATAATATATAAAATTTTATTTGTAGATATCTTAAGCTTGTAAGGATCTTTTACACCTTTATGTAAATTAATATTGTTAAGAACACTTGTATCTGAAACAATAATGGTAAAATAGAAGTAACCATGAGAACGGTGAATTTCTTGTTTTGTACAAAAAATGAGCAAATAATTATAGAATTCGGAGTATGACAGTCAAATAATTATAGAATTTGGAGTATGACGGTCAAATAATTATAGAATTTGGACTATGACAGTTATGCTACAACAAAACCAATATACGTGTACACTAACTGAATACTGGCCTTGTTTGTAAAGTCATCTACTGAAAACATTACATGTAAAGAATGAAAAATGATGCAAGGACTGCCTTCCTACATCGTCTAAACTCAGCCTCTACTACTGAGGTTATGCTCTAGGTAAGTAGCTTGATCTGAGTGGAAGGTAATATTAATTAGATATGCATTAAAGCACGTTTTCATTTTGAGCATGTTTGCAAAAATAAAAGCAAAAAAACAACAACACACACTTAGTTCCAATGTATTTTCAATATAATTTTTTAACACTGACTTAATCATTGCAACAAGAATGTGTTAAAACCTGACCTCCAATAATTTACTGAAATATCATGCGTTTCTACTTCTAGGTTGTCTTATCCATTAAATTGAACCCTAAAAAGAAAAAAAAACTCAAAGCCAGCCCTTACCATTCAAATACTTATCACACTTTCCCTTCATTTAACTTGCTAGAAAAATAAAACCTTAAAATTTATATATATATGTGTCCCCTAGTCTTACCATTTTTATTATTAAATACAAAAGAAAGATGATTCCCCAACCTTATCAATTCCCTTAGTAATCTTAAACAGTTCAATCAGATCCCCTCTAATTTTTATTTTTGTCAATAGAAAACAATTTCGAAGATCTTCACCTATCTAATAACCTTTCCATCCCAAGTACCACCCTCTGAACCTTTTCCAACAATTCAATGTCCTTTCTGAGGTAAGGAACCCAAGACTAAACACAGTACTAAAATGTGGCCTAACCAATGATATTATGAACTCCCTAGACTAGTATTCAATATTTCTTAGATACAACCTAAAATCCTACGAGTCCTATCACTAACAACAGCACATTGTTTGAATGGCTTAAGAGACTGATGAACCAGAACACTGACATTTTTTTTATTTCATATTACTATTAAGGTTATTCCTATCAAAATTATACTCATAATTCAATTTGTCGTATCTCACATGCATTACCTTGTACACACTTATTATAATTAAAAGCCACCTGCCATTTATTGTCTCAACTCGCCGAATAATCCAAATCCTTTTTTAATGCAGTGGCATCCACCTGACACTAGTAAAATCCAAAACTTTTAATGTCATCAGCAAATTAAAATAATTTATTGACCATTTCTTCATCTTTGCTATTGATGTAAATCAAAAAGAGCAAAGGTCCTAACAATGAACCCTAATATACCCCAGTCATGATATCAAAGCCGTTTGACTGAATTCAATTTATACAATTTTCTATCCAAATAGTCAACCTTTCCCACAGAATTACAGAAAACATTTTAGCCACAGTACAGCAGCTCTGAGTTTGTTTGTTTTTTCTAGTACAAACTTTTAGCTCATAACTCCATCTCTTGACCAATTTGAGATCTAATTACAGTTTTGGACTCAGTAGGTCAATTTTTTGATTGATGTAGTTGACCACATCCAAGGTCTCAAATTAATTTACTCTAATCCTTTTTTTAAGGCTGGTAGAGATCCTGATGAGTATTAAAATTGAATCAGGTATACAAACCCCCTACACTTGATATTGCTGACACACAAAAATATAGCTAATATAAAGGGGAAAAAAAGTCTTTAGATTCATTTATTCTAATCCTGCATAAAGGAATTTCAAGTGTCACTACTATTGAGGATTCTCTCTTTTTCAAGAAGCCTTTTAAGTTTTATGTGGAACTTTCTAAAGATCCAGATGAACTATATCCATACTTGCACCCTCAAAAGATTAGTAATGCAAGATTTCCCCTAGTGAACCAATGCTGACTATCCAACAAAATTTTAAATTTTGTTAAATGACTGGAAAACATCTTTTAGTTTTATCAGTTTCAAAAACTTTTCTCACCATTAATGTAAGACTAACAAGTCCATAATTACTAGGACTATTTTTATCCACCCCCCCCCCTTGACAAAGAGGAGTAACAACTAACATTTGCCAACTTCTAATCTTCCAGCACCTGCAACTATTCAAGGACTTAGGAAAAAATAACAAATGGTTCACATATCCAGACCTCTTTCACATCCCTGGGTAATTATTATCTATCCTAGGTGCTTTATTTTATCATTCTTTAAACTTCCCAGTTATTTCTTAGAAAGCTCAAAATTGATTTGATATGCATATAATCCTTACTTTTCAAATGTATTAAAAAAAACAAAAAAACTCAAGTTTTATGCAAAAGATTTTAGTGTGGCAAAAATTGAACTACAAATAAATTTAATGTGATATTATTTGGCCTTAATTTTAAATTCCAGTTCAGATTTCATTACTTAACAAAATACGCTTATAGTTATAAGCTATAGTTTCAATACACTTTCAATTTTAGAAATTTCCAAAATACGAAAATTCGTACACGTAGCATTTGCTGAGCTGCACAGCTCAAACTCGGTCACAGTCACGGAGTCAGATTTTTATTAATTGCTTCATAGTCTTATCATTAGAGTAATATGCATAAATTAATAACAAATCATTCCATTCATACTTTAAAATATACATAAATACTATTATACGCATAAATTAACGATAAACTAAGCTGCTGAATGCCATTGTACAACTACAAGGGTTAGGCGTAAGCCAATGAAAATAAGCCTAACCCATTTTCTACCAGTACCACTGTAGCGTAGGATAACAAGTCTCATAACTGATCATTAACAATTAGAGTGACTTTATCTTTCATGTGGGCGTAATTAATATTTTAACTTTATATCTCATTCTCTATAGAACATACACTAATATCAAGAAATACTATAATTTGAATATCAATTATTCTTAATTAACTTATAGCGTACACGTACCCAAACCCGAATTCCTAGTTATACGTAATGTTTACTTCTCCCATTCGACTGATAACTACAACATATGCTCATCCGGGAACTTTTTTGAAAGTCTGACGTGTCATTGACTATTTGACTACATGAGGGCACTGTTATGTTTACAGAAAAATTATTAAAATAACTAAACCTGTTGGTCATCAACGAATATTAAAAAGTATAATAAAAAACAAATTAATTTTATAAAGACAAGTATGGATTGATATACATGTAATATAGAAAGTTTAATGCTACAATAAAAGTATTGAAACAATAAAATCAAAACTATAAAGCTGCGTTAAATATTTTTTTTAAATTACCCCTACTTTGAAAAATCGCGGTAATTCTGTTCCCAGAGGCACAGCCTTATGTCTGCGGTCTTTTAACGCTAGAAACCGGGCTTCGATACCCATGAGCAGAGTTCAGATAGTCCATTGTGTAGCTTTGTGCTTAATTACAAGCAAACTGAACCAAATTAGAGATACTTGTTTTTAAACTTCAAGTAACTCATTTTAGAATAATTTACAGCTGTTACAGTAAGTAAGATTAGTTTTTAGAACAGGTACGCACTAATCTTACTTACTATAAAAACTGTAAATTGTAATAGAATATACTTAATCAGTAAGTAAACTCAATACGAAACTTTAAGTAACTCAGATTTGTACTTTTGACTTTCTTGTTTCAATACCTTTTGTAGCATTAGAACTTTCTATATTACTACAGTTAGCAAGGTTATATATATATCGATCTCTATTTGTCTTTATAAAATAAAAAAAAAAAATCTATACTTGTTGTTTTCTTTTTTATTAGCTATATCTTTGTGTGCCAGCAATACTAAACGTTGGACTCGATTTGATTTTATTACTCATCGGGATCTTTATCAAACTACTCTAAAATTTAATCACACGCCCAGAGTAGCGCATAATCCGTTTTAAATGTATATATATATACTAATATCCTTTTCGGTACAAGAAATGAATCACTGGGACCCCACACAGAAGAGTTCTGTCAAAGAATTCGAGCGATAATATTCGTTTTTTTTTTCTTTTTCTGTACATTTGTTAGGTAAATAATTTACTTACTTAGACGGCATTTCGTTGAAAGAGGGAAATTTTTATTCACTCTATAAACACAAATATAGTTATCTAGGCGGCTTTATAAGTACAATAAGCTTTAGTTTTGCTCAGCCAATAACATTCAGACATTTTAAAGTTGGTTTTAAACGGGCGATTTTTATGGCCATCATTTTGTTTCATTATGATGCTAGTGGTATGCACAGCAAATTTCATTTATTGTGTAGCTTTGTGCTAAACTACAAACAACCACGTTCTTCTGGGCTTTTTTTGTGTTTTTGGCACTAAAAACTGCTGTTTTGGGGGGTTTCAACTGATTGTTTGTTGTTATCAGAGTTGAAGTAACAGTTTTATATGCTTTTTTCGGACTCATTAGTTCTTTTTCCTTTTTTCCATTCTGGACATGTCGTGCAAAGCTCTTTTTTGTGTGTGTGTTATATTTCTTTGCTTTTCATATTTTGTGTGTACTGTCTCGCCCTTTTCACTATCCTCTAAGTCCTAAATAGGTTTAGTTGTTTAACATTTTCTAATTCTGACTGACGGTTTCATATTATAATGTAATCTCTGAACATGGTTTTACCAGTTATTTACCACGAATGTTTGATTTTGCTTCACTACTGTACTCTTCAGTAGATGAACTCATGTTTCTACATTCTTTTATGGATGAAATGGATTGTTTATCCATTAACGGTGTATATTACACTTGAAAGTTTCTTGTTGTAAAAAGCAAGTTAACTGTAGGTATTCCTCTTACTTTGTCCACTGCAGTTCAAAATCGGAGGTGTGTAACAGTATTATTTGAAATCTGTGTTTTTAGTTTTTTCTGCTGCAAGTCACTGCTTAAAAAGCTTTCTTTCAATACCAAAACTCAGCAAAATCTTCTGTTTCTCAACATCCAGCCCAACTGGTCAGTTTTGATGTGGCGTCTGTAGCTTATCCTTAATACTTCTGTTACGACAGTGGGGGTCACGTGACGCTAGTGACACGTCATGAACTTCTAGAAGGATCCTGAATGCTCTGGCG
>NW_013671748.1:9797-10685 GCF_000517525.1 Limulus polyphemus | reverse complement strand
TAAGAAAGGACTTGTATCGGTAAAGTTTCTTCGGAAAGAAATTATACGGAAAATTAACTAACGAACGGAGGCGTAACACTTCTTTTAAAGCCATTTTTGTACTTCTCTGAGCACAGATTTTCAATATTTTTTTTATTGGAATCATGTGTTCTTTTATTATCTTGTATTAAATTTGACTGTGTACTTGGTAAAGGTGTACTTTTGTAATATTATGTCACCTGAAGATTTAATTTGCAATCTTTCAGACAAAAAAAAAAAATCTGCTTATCATTTTCGATAGGCTGTCTGAATATTATGAACTATTTTCCTTTTTCCAGGCTTAGAAATAGCATCACTAAAGGAATTTTTATGAGCGTAAAGTGCATATCTCCGTAGTGTGTTACTATCGGGTTCATGTTCTATTTGTTTCTCAAGTGAAAACGTATCTTTCTCATTTGGAGATTTATTTTCGTCACCTTTTCTGGGTGCTAATTGAAGTGATTTTTTTTGTAAGAGATGCTAATTCTGCATCTTTCATGTAGCCATGTTTTTCTTTACTATAAGTTTCCCTGTTTTTCTGTAACATAAGTTTTAACTCTTTACCATTTTTATATTTTCTTGTAACACAATAGATAACCATAAGCGATTTATTTATATCATTGACTAATGACATTCTTCCAACAGTGGCCCGTAAAGATGAAACCTTAACGATCTTTTTATATTATTGACTAATGACATTCTTGCAACAGTGGCCCGTACAGATGAAACCTTAACGATTTTTTATATTATTGACTAATGACATTCTTCCAACAGTGGCCCGTAAGATGAAACCTTACGATCTTTTAATATTATTGACTAATGACATTCTTCCAACAGTGGCCCGTAAGATGAAACCTTACGATCTTTTAA
>NW_013671748.1:7139-8881 GCF_000517525.1 Limulus polyphemus | reverse complement strand
CTCTCAGATTGCGAGTCGAGCGCCCTAACCACCTTCAGCATAAGTAAAAATGAAATAACACAGGGCAAAAATAAACAAAACGAAGGGAGTCTGGGAATTCTTACATTCGTAACTAGAAAATAATAATATGGAAATTAATTAGTAAAACCCAAGCATGCCATCAATATATTAAAACCAATGTTTTTATTGATTTAATGATTCAATAGTAAGTAATTAAACAATGAGCGACGTATGCTTAAATATATATATATATCAGCTCTATTAACAATAATTGGACGTGACACGTTATACAATACTGAGTGGATACTCATTACAGTCATGCTTTCCAAAAATGACCCCAGCAAGTGGGGGGGAAGAGGCAATGAAATGAAGAGAAGCCACATCACTTTCCGGAAAGTACTTGGATCATAGTCAGTTACCAAAGTATTAATTAACACTGAAATTTACATAGAAAGTTAATATATTTTTAATCTATGATACTGTCAAGCCACAATGATCAACATTTCTTCACAGAACATCGCGAATTTTGGGAACACTAAAAACAGCGGAAACCTTTTGACGTGTTTCTGAATGTAATGCTTCCAAAGGCATTGTTAGTTATGGGCAGTTAAATGATTGTGCAATATTGCCATATTTGTTGTGAAACACGCTCAACTAAGGACTTCTGAAAATTTGATCGTTTATACATTGGATATGTAGTACTTCTTATCAACATGACTTCAAGGGATTCAAGACTCTCGTCATCTTCGTCATCAGAATTTATTATCGTATTGATATTGTAGCTTGTACTTTGTTGAGGTCTTAAATCAATGTCATCCAGAGAAGAACAAGAATCCTGACGGATCATCATTCTACTTAATGAGTTTGATCCATAACAGGGATTGCGTTGCTGAGTTTGCCGTGATAAACTTTCGCTTCCAATATTTTGCCAAACAGCAAAAGAGACTGTCGTTGATTTCAAAGGACCACTTCCAACATGTCTTTGAATTTCAGATAAAATCCCGAATGTCTTTAAAGAACTCTTAAATCGTTTTCCGATAACGGGCTGGATGACCTCCCGTAATCCACACCTAGAGGCCATTTTGGAGACTATATTAAAACTTTGTCCCCCAGCATTTTCAATATAAACCACAAACGATCCAAACTTCATGAGTTGAAAGATTCTCTAGAAAAAGAGAGAAGAAACAACAGCCAGTGATATCACTCAGAATAACACGTGTAAGAATTTTCTTGTAAAATATTAAATAAACTTTTTCATCAAATATTAGAACATCTGAATCATTGGTTTCAACAGCTTTAACTTATTCTGAATGACGTTAACTTTTATTAGACAATCAAACATTTAGAAGAAGAAATACTTGTTGAATCATTTATTTTACGAAATATAAAAATTACGAAAACGTTCTAGTAAACTCTCTCGTGTTATAAGTGTTTTAAAAGAGGTTTTCATTTGTTTGTTGTGCCCAAAAACACCACGTTAATACCAAAAGTTTTTACATTTTAAGATTGTCACTTTTAGGTTAAAAGAGTTGAAACAACATAAAGACCCTTCTCCCCCCCCCCAAAAAAAAATGGGGTTTTGGAAGTTGAAATTAATATAAAAGAAATATATTACAAAGTTAGAAAAACTATTAGTCGAGGAGAAGTTACAGTTAAAGTATTATATATGTATATGTGTGTGAACATGTTACAGTTAAAGTATTATATATGTATATGTGTGTGAACATGTTACAGTTAAAGTA
>NW_013671748.1:2700-6302 GCF_000517525.1 Limulus polyphemus | reverse complement strand
AGTTAAAGTATTATATATGTGTGTGAACATGTTACAGTTAAAGTATTATATATGTATATGTGTGTGTGAACATGTAATTTTAATTGTTCATTATACACTTTCTACATCATTCTGTCATAACATCAGATGTAAATAACATTTTATCCATCATTTCTCGTACCGAAAAATAACAAATATATTTTAAAACAATGTACACATTCATCGTTGGTTATAAGAGTAGCTGGAATTATTTAACTCAAACTTTAAACTAGACTATACGTATAACCGCGTCGGCCCGGCATGGCCAGGTGGTTAAGGCACTCGACTTGCAATCTGAGGGTCGCGGGTTCGAATCCCCGTCACACCAAACATGCTCGCCCTTTCAGCCGTGGGGGCGTTATAATGTGACGGTCAATCCCGCTATTCGTTGGTAAAAGAGTAGCTCCAGGAGTTGGCAGTGGGTGGTGATGACTAGCTGCCTTCCCTCTAGTGCTAAATTAGGGACGGCTAGCGCAGATAGCCCTCGTGTAGCTTTGCGCGAAATTAAAAAACAACAACGTATAACCGCTGTACATTTTGGATTTATTAGATGCAGTTTATCTTCAAAAGATACGCTTCTTATCATCTCTTTTATTGTCTCAATTCTTAACCGAATAACTGAAATAAGATTGACAAAAATAATCTATACAAATGTTGTTAGTTTATATACTCATTCATGTGATAAACTTTAGTCATGTTATAAAAAATAACCTTTAGTGATGTTCTTGTTTTGGTTTTGACATCCTTATCATAGTTTAGAGAGATTTCATTGTCTAAAGCGTAAAAGTGTAGGAAATGCAATAATAGATTCTTATCATGATGACGACCCTTGCTAATTACTGTTACACAGAGAGTAACTGACAACCAAGAAGACATTATGCTTTGTTTTAATACGAACTGTTCTTAAAAATATCAGTAATTTCTGGAAAGCGTTTGAAGAATAATAAGAAATAACATAAGAATATCACGTTAGTTTAATTAGTTCAGCAAAGCTGGATCTCAGAGCAATGTTTAATCTGTAATATATTTATCTCTTGTATAGTTATATTGAAGCTAATCTTCCCCCCTTTCAGATATTGCAAATACATTAACATTTCCATTTCTGACTTGGTCTCTTATAAGTATATTGCCATTTCCTTTTCTGACTTCGATTTATGTATGTTTATGTTCTACTTTATGACTTCGATTTATGTATGTTTATGTTCCACTTTATGACTTGGATTTATGTATGTTTATGTTCCACTTTATGACTTGGATTTATGTTTGTTCATGTTCCCCTTTCTGACTTGGATTTATGTATGTTTATGTTCCACTTTCTGACTTTGATCTATGTATGTTTATGTTCCACTTTATGACTTGGATTTATGTTTGTTCATGTTCCCCTTTCTGACTTGGATTTATGTATGTTTATGTTCCACTTTCTGACTTTGATCTATGTATGTTTATGTTCCACTTTATGACTTTGATTTATGTATGTTTATGTTCCACTTTCTGACTTGAGCTCGTGTAAACATACTGACATCCCTGTTTTTATTAATTCGGTTGGTGTATCTTTAACGATATATTTTTTTTTACTTGAGTTTACGAAGGTATGCTGACATCTGTCTTTTTCAAGTAAACAATGACCAGAACGTGGAGAGACTCTCCATCATTGTTCTTCACCCAAGTTTCTGATCTCAAGGATCCATTGTTCCATTCACAGTTTAATGAGCAGATTATGGATCGCATGAAATCCAGAAGCCATGAATTTTCTTAGAACATCAGAGGTCAAGACCTGTAGTCCTGACCTCTCTTCGACGTCCTAAGTGGGTTGCCTGTACAGTTATAACACATCTTACAGTTCACAGTAACCAAGTATTGATTGATTTATGATATTAATACGTCTACGTCATCACCATGGTGATTTGGTGTAAATACGGGGAGGGCCTGAATTGTTTCGAAACTTTCACCCCACCAATGCAGAATCTAATATCCATTTCTTTTTTAAACACCTCTGAGGTTTTCCCCTGTAGCACCTTCACTATAAATAACTCTGTTTACCTTTAGGTGTTAGTGCATCACGGGATCTGAATGCAAGTTTAAATTTAGCCCATTACGAGCTGATCGTGTAATATTCAATACGTTTGGAAATTGATGTTGGTCGTATGTTATCTATAAAAAAAAATATAGATTAATACAGGAATATGTTTCCAATATCATAATGCACTCAAACATAACGTTTAGAGTAATATTTCTTGCTCAGCATACGAAAGCCAGGTTAAATCAAATAATTAATTATTCTAATAATACAATACCATTAACACGTGCTCGCACATTTGTTCATCCCAAGCTATAGTTGAAACAAACTTCATCATAGTAACGATGTCTGCACTTGTAATTTCTTCTTCTATTTCATACGACCACACTCTGTTAAATAAATCTTCACAGACGAGACTTTTGCGCTTAAAGTCCAAGTCCTTCAGTTGAGCTTCTAAAACAATTAGCAGGAAATAAAACGTTTCTTTCCAGGCTTCGCAAATGTCAATTACAGTAGCATGGATTGTGTCTGGAGGGAAAAGTTTCTGTAGGGCTAGTATTATTCCAAACATTTCGCTCCCTGGACCTCCTCCTATGGAACAGATTTTCAGTGTAGAGCTACGTTTGATGATTGTCTCTTGGAATAAAACAGATGTATTGTATAGAAACGTAAAAAGATATTCTGCTATTGCAGTATGAAACATAGCAAACTTGTATAAGTAAGCTATACGGTTTCTTACATCTCCATAGTCCACAAAAGTTGTTCCACTCCTAAGAGATTTAACTAGGTAGGCTCTTCGAACTTCAGCTATTCCCCGAGATACTTGAGAACCTAAATATGAGAGTGATGCTATTCCAGTTTCTTGGTGTAATTTGTCTAACTCACGTTCCAAAACTAGTGAATACACACTGTTGATTGTGTTGGCCATGGTAAACCGATCTGAAAGTTTACCCTTCACTGGCATACGAGCTAAAATGATAACACACTAAATTGGTGTAGAGTTCGAACCAGGAAGATAACGTTAATACAAAGACAATGTCTAGTCAGCGATAGTTTTAGATATGCGCACAGAACCTTAGGTAATATCGCGTAGTGCTTAAATATATAATTATCGAGAAAAAACGTGATGTTAACTGAAAACTTGATTAAACAGTTGGAATAAAACATGTGACGTTTGATAATGGTAAGAAAGCTTTTCACAAACTTCATTAAACTGTTGGAATAAAACATGTGACTTTTGATAAGGGTTAGAAAGCTTTTCACAAACTTCATTAAACTGTTGGAATAAAACATGTGACTTTTGATAAGGGTTAGGGAGCTTTTCACAAACTTCATTAAACTGTTGGAATAAAACATGTGACTTTTGATAAGGGTTAGGGAGCTTTTCACAAACTTCATTAAACTATTGGAAAAAACATGTGAGTTTTCATAATGGTAAGGGAGCTTTTCACAAACTTCATTAAATTGTTGGAATAAAACATGTGACTCTTGATAAGGGTTAGGGAGCTATTCACAAACTTCATTAAATTGTTGGAATAAAACATGTGACTTTTGATAAGGGTTAGAG
>NW_013671748.1:0-2038 GCF_000517525.1 Limulus polyphemus | reverse complement strand
TAAACTGTTGGAATAAAACATGTGACTTTTGATAAGGGTTAGGGAGCTTTTCAGAAACTTCATTACACTGTTGGAATAAAACATGTGACTTTTTATAATGGTTAGGGAGCTTTTCCCAAACTTCGTTACACTGTTGGAATAAAACATGTGACTTTTGATAAGGGTTAGGGAGCTTTTCCCAAACTTCATTAACTGTTGGAATAAAACATGTGACTTTTGATAAGGGTTAGGGAGCTTTTCCCAAACTTCATTAACTGTTGGAATAAAACATGTGACTTTTGATAAGGGTTAGGGAGCTTTTCACAAACTTCATTACACTGTTGGAATAAAATATGTGACTTTTTATAAGGGTTAGGGAGTTTCCCACAAACTTCATTACACTGTTGGAATAAAATATGTGACGTTTGATAAGGGTTAGGGAGCTTCTCACAAACTTCATTAAACTGTTGGAATAAAACATTTGACGTTTGATAAGGGTTAGGGAGCTTTTCACAAACTTCGTTAAACTGTTGGGATAAAATATGTGACTTTTGATAAGGGTTAGGGAGCTTTTCCCAAACTTCGTTACATTGTTGGAATAAAACATGTGACTTTTGATAAGGGTTAGGGAGCTTCTCACAAACTTCATTAAATTGTTGGAATAAAACATGTGACTTTTGATAAGGGTTAGGGAGCTTTTCACAAACTTCATTAAACTGTTGGAATAAAACATGTGACTTTTGATAAGGGTTAGGGAGCTTTTCACAAACTTCATTAAACTGTTGGAATAAAACATGTGACTTTTGATAAGGGTTAGGGAGCTTTTCACAAACTTCATTACACTGTTGGAATAAAATGTATGACGTTTGATAAGGGATAGGGAGCTTTTCACAAACTTCATTAAACTGTTGGAATAAAATATGTGACGTTTGATAATGGTAAGGGAGCTTTTCACAAACTTCGTTAAACTGTTGGAATAAAATATGTGACTTTTGATAAGGGTTAGAGAGCTTTTCACAAACTTCGTTACACTGTTAGAATAAAACATGTGACGTTTGATAAGGGTTAGGGAGCTTTTCACAAACTTCGTTACACTGTTGGAATAAAATATGTGACTTTTGATAAGGGTTAGAGAGCTTTTCACAAACTTCATTACACTGTTGGAATAAAATGTGTGACGTTTGATAAGGGTTAGGGAGCTTTTCACAAAGTTCATTACACTGTTGGAATAAAATATGTGACTTTTGACAACACATAACATTTACAGTAATTTTTATTTAAATTCCACACTTACAATTTACATTACACTATATTTAAACTCCACACTTACCATTTACATTAAACTATATTTAAACTCCACACTTACCATTTACATTACACTATATTTAAACTCCACACTTACCATTTACATTACACTATATTTAAACTCCACACTTACCATTTACATTACACTATATTTAAATTCCACACTTACAATTTACATTACACTATATTTAAACTCCACACTTACAATTTACATTACACTATATTTAAACTCCACACTTACAATTTACATTACACTATATTTAAACTCCACGCTTACCATTTACATTACACTATATTTAAGCTCCACACTTACAATTTACATTACACTATATTCAAACTCCACACTTACCATTTACATTACACTATATTTAAACTCCACACTTACAATTTACATTACACTATATTTAAACTCCACACTTACAATTTACATTACACTATATTTAAACTCCACACTTACAATTTACATTACACTATAATTCACACTAACTTTTGTTCAAACTCCACACTTACAATTTACATTACACCTATAATTCACACTAACTTTTGTTCAAACTCCATCTGCAATTTACACTAACTTGTATTGCTATAATATCGCTATTGTTGCTCTGGAGTATTCACTTATTACTAAGTATAGCTATTGTTGCTCTAGAGTATTCACTTATTACTAAGTATGGCTATTGTTGCTCTGGAGTATTCACTTATTACTAAGTATGGCTATTGTTGCTCTAGAGTATTCACTTATTTCTAAGTATGA
>NW_013671747.1:46698-56650 GCF_000517525.1 Limulus polyphemus | reverse complement strand
AAGACGTGTCACCTGAAAAAGCCACTGTTGGAGCAGAAACTCTACCCAGTTTTGAGAGGGAAAATAGTGAAGCCGTTAATGAAGTTACTACTACTGATGTGACTGCTACCAATAATGGGGCATTTCTTGGTGGTGCACATGAACCCCACGTGAAGTAGAAGCCTGTGAGACAGAGACCAGTACCGAAGAAGATACGTCCCGTAAACTTAAGAGACTTTGTTGAATTTTAATTTTGTGTTTGTAAATTGTGTACATTTAATTAAGTTATTGTTAATTATCTATTGGCTAAATGTAAGTGGCTATTGTTCGGGACGAACAATACTAAGGAAATGGCAGTGTTACGACAGCAGAAGTCGCGTGACGCTGGGAGCATGCGCGCTGGAGTTTTTAGAATTATCGGGGAACCTCGCGAATGTCCGAGTGTTTGCTAGACGCCCTGTTTTTTAGTATATAAGCTTGGCAAAGAAAGCCAGCGATATAGGCAGATAGATAGCTAGATAATTGAGTCAAGCGAACAGTAGGCACCGTAGGTAAAGTGTGTGAATCACTGTGATTTATAAACGTGTTATAAACGTTGTTAAGTTTAAAATGACTGTGGAAATTCTGTGTATTACAAAGTTGTATCGAGAAAGAATAAACTGGTTTAATTAAGAAAGGACTTGTATCGCTGAAGTTCCTCGGAAAGAATTTATACTGGAAATTAAGGAAATTAACAAACGAGCAGATACGTAACAATATGATAAGTTAACAACATCGGGAAGAAACAGGGTAAAGACCAGAATATATATAATGGCTGGAGACGGCTTGAATAGGTAATGAAAAAAAACTTTAATATAAGTTTAACATAACAGCAAATGTACAACGTTTCGACAAGGTTTTGTCATCATCAGGTACACACACACACACACACACATATATATATATATATATATAAATCCATTTGTAATAATCAATATTTTGTTTGTACAACTCCTGAAGAACAAGAATGAATGAACACTTAGTGAATGTATATATATATATATATTTCACTTATGGCTTATGCAGTATTGGTACCTTTGAATCCAAGTTACATAAAATCTAACAAAGTTAAGTTTTGATAATTAATTTACCATAAACACGCTTTGCTAAAGATTACGGCCATGTTGGGAGACGAAAAGCTTAAGGCCGTGGGTTTGATTGACTTTGGACGTATATTTTCGAAAGTTTACTAATTTTAATCTTATGAAAAGGATCATTTTTCTTATGACAATGATGAATTAAAAAATAATAAAAATTGATAAATTTGTACTTGTAACTTATGACCCTTTGCGTGAATTTTGTATATGTAAGTAAACTAATAATAATATATTAAAGTCTCGTATGTTAACGATAATGAATATTATTAATATTGCAAGCGTTAGGCCTAACTTTCTTAAACATTTGTTACCTAATCTCAAAGGTAAATGAAAATAATATTATAAATTAGGCGATAGACGTCATTGGCACTTGATATGGTAGGTAAAGTGTAGTTGGTTGACATTAATATTATATAATGTTCTTGACCTTCACTCAAAGTTATCAATACTATTGTTAATAATATCTAACAGTGTTAGTGTTAATAACAGTAACAGTGAAACTAAATGTGAAAGCTCGTAGAACAAGAAGAAAATTAAGTTTTTGTAAGTTTTGTGGATTTGTTATATCTAGAGTTTCAGAAAGCATTTGAGAAAGTGTTTTTAAAAATGTTTATATGTAGGACTTCCAACTTTTAGGAATCTGTTTGAGTGAGAATTAAAAAATTAAAAGTTTAGTGTTTGCTAGTGTCACAAGCACTGAATACAGTCACCTTCCAGAGGAGGTCTGGTAATATGTTTTACCCAGAAAATTTATTATTTAAAGAACCAAATTGTACAATCAGGTTCATATCATGGAACAATGTGATACTGAACTTGATCTTAATCCAGTCAGAGAAACGACCATAATACGTTATAGAAAGCTGCTAATTTGACCAAAATGTGAGATATTTTTTCCCAAAGTGTCAACGTGATAATACTATTAATAGGCTTAAATGGTTGAATGTTGATAGCTCTGTATATTGGTATGAGAATAAGTCAGTAGCAATAATAAAGACAAGGGTAAAAAGACAGTGGAAAAATAGACAAAGAAAAATTATACCAGCAGGTAAAAAAATCAAAAATAAGTCCTTTATTTTAGGAATGTTACAAAATGACAAATTCCAAAATAAAACATTTTACTTTTTTATTACCACAGGTATGTGGAAACCCTGTAAGAGAAAGAAACTTATACAAACAGCCAAAAAAAAATATGAAGAAAAAAATCTTATATTCTAGAAATGGCATAAGATGAGAAATTCTGAAATTGATTAGAAAATTAATAGCAGCTTATTAACTTAATTGGTTTACATGGTTTAAATAATTAAATGGCTTAACTGTTATTGATAGTTTTCCAAAATACTTTTTTAAATGTTTTTTACCTGTTTGTGTAATTTTATTTGTATTTTTTACCCTTATCTTTATTCATGATAAGTGGGGTCCTTGGATTGAAGAATGGTGGAAGAGAAAAAAACAGGGGATTCTTATAAATGGCATTCATTCAAACTGGATTAATGTTACAAGTGAGGTCAGTACCTCAAAGTTCAGTCCTAGGAACTTAGCTGTTTTTGATTTAATCAGTGACAGAAGAATGGTCAATAGATTACTTAAATTTGCCAATGTTGTTAAGGTTGTGGGTGTTGCTAGCTGTGAGGAGGATGCTGCTGATTTACAAAAGGATTTAGATTATTTATTGATTTAGGTGAACATATGTCAAATAACTTTTAATTATAATAAATGCAAGGTAATGCATCTTCGTTATCATAATTGAAGGTATAAGTATAATGTTGGTGGAAATAACCATAACACTGTGTCATAGTAGAAAAGGACTTTTTTGTTTTAGTTTGTCACTCTTAAGCCATCCAAGCAATGTGCTGTTGCTAGTGGTATGGGAAATAGTATTGTAGGTTGTATCTACAAAAAGAATTGAATACAAGTCTAAAGGGGTTATAATTTCCTTGTATAGGGCATTGATTAGGCTTCTTTATTGTGTTCAGTCATGGGCTCCCTACATTAAGAAGAACATGGAATCGTTGGAAAGGGTTCAAAGGATGGGAAGGTTGTCATATGACTTGTATTATGAGTGCAGGTTAAGATCTTTGAAATTGTTTTGTTTTGAAAGAAGAAGAGTTATAAGGGATCAGATTGATGTTTTTAAGATTATTGGGGAATTGATAGTATATCTTGATGCATCTTTTTTATTTTATAGTTAACTAGTATATAACTCGTAAAAAATGATGGGGCAAATACTACTAGCCCCACCCCGTAGTATACCCTAACCTCACATTTCATAGCTAACCGAAATAAATAAATTTTGCGAAATCAAGCATGACCAACAAAGAGGCAGAAAAGTGCAGTCATGGCAGTCAAACATCAGTAACTTCCTTTGTGAGCCAATAAAAATTAAGATGAATTCATGGCATATTCTTAGAATAATTATTGGTAAAAATCAGTTAGATTAACAATTTCTAATAAAGAGAAATGCCAGTGCATTTTGATAACACTACCTTCCAACAATGGCTTTTATGTCATGTTGCTTAGTAACAAAAATATAACCTAGTATTGTTGTTAGTCTATATCATAAAGTATAAAATCAAATGTATAAAAAACAAAACTGGAAAAATATTTGTTGATTTCTTAATTTAGAGTCTCCATTGATTAAAGAGGTTTGTTTTTTGTTAAAAATGTTGGTGATATAATATAAAATAGCTTAATTCAGAAATTATTTAAGTTTAAAAATGAATCAATATTTTTACTTTCATGTTAAATGTTATGCACTTTGCTATAGGTTAGGTGATCCGAACACTCATTATACTTATAAGGTTTCATGGCACCCCCTCTCACATCTCCCTTGCACCTCTGTCACTAAAATCATAATGGGCAGACAGTAATAGAACTATTCTATCCAAATAAATGCATTTTGACTTTTATAACTCCTCCTATTTGAGAAATTAAGTGTGATGTGATTCACACATGGGTTTTTATATAGGTTAGATAATGAGAATGTTAGGACAAGAGGATATAAATTGTGACATGGTATAAGTCATCTTCAAATTAGTTTTACATTAATAAGGTTGTTGACCTTTGCAATAGGCCACTTTCAGGTTTAGTGAATGTAGTAAATTTAAGGGAAGGCTCAATTAATATTTAAGTGACCAGGGCTAGATCTGAGATTTTTTTAATGGATGGGACAACCTTGACAAAACAACAAGCCTTTTGTTTTCTTTAAATGATATGATCATGACTGCCTTTGTTATGGGGGGGGGGGGATGTGCTTCTTCTGACCTATGTGTTAGGTGGCTGTGGTAAATAACTCAATAGGTTTAATAAACAGTGATTTAATTTCTGTAATAAAATTCATTGAATTATGTATTCTAATCAATTCACAATAATTTAACTTTGCCTTGGAAATGTAGTTTGACAGTAATTTAGTATATATCTATACACATCCTAGGCTAAACAAATCTTGCACATTTTTACTGACTATGGGAAAATGTATGATACCAGATTAACAGTATATTCTTTTATGCTAATGATAACTTGCATGTATAATAGTAGGTCTAAAATTTAATACTGAGATATTAAGCTTGTGTTAACTCAAATATCAGGCTAGGTACTTCTTTTTTTTTTTTTTGTTTATGATTTGATATTTATGGTAGAGTGTAAAATTATAAAAAAAGTACTTAGCCTGATGTTTGGATAAAACATAACTCCTTATTCTCACAGCTACAGTTATTATAGCTGTTACAGTGCATTTCATTTAAAAACTATAATGTTATTATTATACACCAAACAACTAGATTCAGGCAAGCTGTTAGCTAGCAGGAGAAATATAAATTAAAAAAAACATTTATTTGTAAGTGCATTATATCAAACTAAAGAAGATTCTTTACAATGATCTGAAGAAAAATAACAGTCTTAACTAAGTAATAACTTTATTATTTTTTAAACACAAATTACTTATGCAGATCAAGTATATTAAATACTTTATTGTTTTCTTTAAGTATTGTTGAAAGAGGAAGATGGGCTTTGACCTGGGACGATTCCATGGGGAAGTGGATGAAGAACTTATATGTCCTATCTGTTCTGGAGTTCTAGAAGACCCATTACAAGTACTTTAAGTTTTATATTCCTTGAGCATTTTTTTTTTAATATTGTAACATATTTATCAGTTTAAATGCACTTTGAAAAGGAAATCACACCTCTAAGCTAACAACCTAAAGTACTTTTTAATTTATTAAGTTAATTTTGTGAAAAAAAAGGTCACTGTTTTCATAAGAAAGATGTGGTTTTGATGTATGGTTTTTCCAGACTGAAAAATCTTCTTCGTTAGGCTCCTCAGTGTGAACATGCATTCTGTCGAAGCTGCATTTTTGAGTGGTTTGTTCGTCAACAGACATGTCCAGTTGACCGAACCCCTGTTACAACTGTACAGCTAAAGCCTGTGCCTCGTATCCTCAGGAACCTATTGTCTCGTCTCCTTATCACGTGTGACAATTCCTCTTTTGGTTGTGGTGCAGTGGTGAAACTAGACAGGCTTACAGCTCATGAAGATGAATGTGAGTACAACCCAAAACGACCAGTACAGTGCCAGCAAGGGTGTGGACTAGTAATTCCTAAAGATGAACTCAAGGTGTGTAATATAAAGGGAACATTTCTAACAAAAATTTAACACTGTAATACATTAAGGGGTAAGAATAATTCTGCCTCATGTTATTTCAGAAACAAAACTTAAAATCTCTTGGAATGTTTAATCAGTAAAAAAAAGGAAAATGTAATAACTGTGAAAAGATGAATCATCTTGATCTCCAGAATATTTTGAGTTGTATTTATTTTATTGGGTTTTTTCAGGTTTTACTTTGATTTATAACATCAGAATTTAAAAGTGTTTCCATTTTTTTTTTCAACATGCTTGAATAACTCAACATTTTAAGCTTGTAATTATGTGATGAATTCTAGAAGGTTATACAGTTAGCACCACAAAACTAACTTTCTTTTGACTAAACTCTGGTTGCATGATAGCAATAATATATGAACTAAACACTTTTTGGTGGTACTATAGCATGCAGTCTACACAGATACAACCATCATCACTGTTTTAACTTTCATTTATTTGCAATAGGCACCTTTTATTATAAATAATGCTTTTAAACTAATAAAGTACAAATATAATTGGAATTAAATAAATTCCAACAATAAAAACTAGCATAATTATAACCTAAATATAAGATACTCTTTTGGAACACACAACTTGTTAAATTATTATTATTTGCTAAACAAAAACGTGGAAAGATATAAATTACTTAGCAAGAAATTATGGTTTAGTGAATCATTAAAATGGTGATGATGATAATATCTGTGTAGACCCCATGCTATAGTGTAAATATCTTAGCAAGAAATTATGCTTTAGTGAATCATTAAAATGGTGATGATGATAATATCTGTGTAGACCCCATGCTATAGTTAAAATATCTTAGCAAGAAATTATGCTTTAGTGAATCATTAAAATGGTGATGATGATAATATCTGTGTAGACCCCATGCTATAGTGTAAATATCTTTGTAGATTGCATGCTATAGTAGCACCCATTTTTTTTATATTATTTAACTTGTTTTTTGTTTTTTAATACAGTAAGAATTCCTGATTCACTGCTGTGTGAACAGTAGAGAACCGACTAGATGTCTGATAACTTTTCAGTTTTGGGAAAGTGTTGAAAGCTTAATTTGTTGCTGTCAAGGATCAAAACAAAACAGAAGACAGTTTAAACTATTTCTGTTGTCAGTTAAACTCTTAAACATTCTGCTTTCTCACTTTTTTGAAGATTGTATAAAAATTTGTGTTAACTGTCCATAAATTCATCCAGCAAAATGAGCAACCTGCAGGATCTAAAGCTGGGCAATTAGTAGAAATTGATAATTGATTAATCATCAGGCTCATTAATCAATCACATGCAACTAATCAATTATTCTTGCCAAACTTGGATAAGTGGAGTATTCTAAAATGTAATAATCAAAAAATAATTTTGATACATTTATTATTTTTATGAGTTGTGACATACCCATTTAAATTAAACAATCTTGAATTAATCAAATACAATAATGAGAAATTTTAATGGGAATAATTTGATTACTTGGATAGTTAGAATAATCAAAAACAGTAATGATCAGAAATATTAATTCTGATTAGTTGGTTATATTAGTGACATTAATTAATGTAACTGAGTGAATCACTCAGCTATAGTAGAAACTTTTCTAACTAAAAATAATTAGATTTAATATAAAAAACATTGCTGCTTTGGAATAAATGTTCCTTATGTATATGCCCATTGATATTTGAATACTTATCTCCAGTCTTAACAGCATAGAATTTGAGAGCTGTAATCAGCTTGCAGCTTGTTTAGTACCCAAACAAGATGATGATAATGCACATTTTTTATTTGCAGGATGCCATCTATGAAGCAAACTTCTGTTTATTGCTCTTATCAGGCTATTTTGATTGACTGAATATTTTATTGTGTGAAACAAAAAATATGGAAATAAGTCTGATATCAATTAGAATTTTTTGAGTAGATTTTTTGTTCTGAGTAAAAACCTAATATGGCCACACATAAGCCTATTTTGAACATCAGATTTTTAAGAATTATATTTCAAAAAATTAATCATCTCAACTTTCTCACATTAAAACACTTTTATGTTAAACTGTTTTACTTTTGATAAATATACACCAGAGATAGTGTTGTAAATGAAGATATTTATATGCTTTGTTAAATTTGTGTTCATCAACTCTATAACTTACTCTCAGGGCCATAGTTGTATTAGGGAGCTTCGAGCATTAGTCCAAAGCCAACAGCAGAAAATGACAGACTTTCAACAGGAGCTAAATGAACAAAAACAAGAGATAGATTTGCTTAAGGTCAGCTTTTTTTTTTACTTGTAGGTTGAAGTGTTTTTATAATGTATGAACCTGAGAAAGTAAGCAAGTACGAACTGATCTTTGTGTTAGTGTCATGTCACTGCGTTCCCAAACAAGTATGGACTGATCTGTATGTTAACATCATGTCACCACATTCCGTAACAAGTATGGACTGATCTGTATGTTAACATCATGTCACCACATTCCGTAACAAGTATGGACTGATCTGTATGCTAGCATCGTGTTATCACATTCCCAAACAAGTACAGACTGATCTGTATGCTAGCATCTGCCACCTCGTTCCCAAACAACTACGTGTCATCACATTCCCAAACAAGTACAGACTGATCTGTATGCTAGCATCGTGTTATCACATTCCCAAACAAGTACAGACTGATCTGTATGCTAGCATCGTGTTATCACATTCCCAAACAAGTACAGACTGATCTGTATGTTAGCATCATGTCACCACATTCCCAAACAAGTACAGACTGATCTTTATGCTAGCATCATGTCATCACTTTCCCTAACAAGTACAGACCGATCTGCATGCTAGTGTTGTGTCACCACATTCTGAAATAAGTACAGACCGATCTGCATGCTAGCATTGTGTCACCACATTCTCTAACCAATACGGACTAATCTGTATGCTAGTGTTGTGTCACCACATTCTGAAATAAGTATGGACTAATCTAACAAGTACAGACTGATCTTGATCTGTATGTTAATATTATGTCAAATATAAATAATTTGTTTTATTGTAAGGTAAACACTTTTTCCAGATTTAAATAAAAGATTGATATTAATATATTACAGAATAGTATGGTCTGAAGTAACTTAGAGAGTTAACATCAGTTACACTTGCAACATGTGTGGTTGTGGAATGAAACTGTATATTTTTCTGTATACGAAGTATGTAAAATGCACAGTTTTTTAATATATGCAACAGCTAAAAGTTTTATATTATAACCACTTCTTGTTAACTAATACAAGAGCAAAGTAATTGAGAAAGTTTACTCAGCATTATGTTTCTTTTTTTAATTACAGGAATGTATCCGAACCTTCACAATATCCAACCCATGCGTACCAAACCTTGTAGAATCCATTGGACAAGATGAAATTTCCAGGTGCCATTTTTTTTTACATTCTGTAGATCACTATAATCTAGAGACAGTAGTGATGAGTTATGATGAATTGTTTGTAGAATATTATCATCATATAATTATCAGGATTGTTGTATTTATTCCAGTTATAATATTGTACTTAGGCAAAAAACAAGGAAGTGGTAAAATCCAGGAACTTAATTAGTTTATATTTCATTTATCTTGCATTTGATGGTTTTACTCTGAACACTTGCGACTCTGGATAACTGACATTGTAATATATGAAGAGCTAATATTAACTAAATAGTCTAACAATGAGGTATTTTATTATTGTAACAAAAAAATCCCCTGTAGGTATCCTTTAATTAATCACATTTCCAGGTCTGAAATAAACTTAAATGCAAACAATGTTTACAAAGTTTACTACAAAGTGCAAGCTTAAATAGGTTCTCTATTTTATTATTCAAAGTCACCTGCATGAAATAACTTTTGAGTTATAATGATTTATCAAATTTTAACTAAACTTATTTAATTATTACGGCAGAATTCTCAGTTACCACATGAAAAAATCTATTGCAAGGGCAACCTAAAGTAAAACAAAACATTTATATATATAGTACAAAGACATGTTTTAATTTATCGTCAAGTTGTACAAGCAGACTTTTACCTTTCAACATTGAAACCTAAAGTAAAACAAAACATTTATATATATAGTACAAAGACATGTTTTAATTTATCGTCAAGTTGTACAAGCAGACTTTTACCTTTCAACATTGAAACCTAAAGTAAAACAAAACATTTATATATATAGTACAAAGACATGTTTTAATTTATCGTCAAGTTGTA
>NW_013671747.1:44817-45946 GCF_000517525.1 Limulus polyphemus | reverse complement strand
CACAAGAACGTCGAATCTGAATCACTTGAAAAAAACACGGGGGTGCTTAACTTTTTTCCAGGTGTATATATATAGTACAAAGACATGTTTTAATTTATCGTCAAGTTGTACAAGCAGACTTTTACCTTTCAACATTGAAACCTAAAGTAAAACAAAACATTTATATATATAGTACAAAGACATGTTTTAATTTATCGTCAAGTTATACAAGCAGACTTTTACCTTTCAACATTGAAACCTAAAGTAAAACAAAACATTTATATATAGTACAAAGACATGTTTTAATTTATTGTCAAGTTGTACAAACAACCTTGAAACCTAAAGTAAAACAAAACATTTATATATAGTACAAAGACATGTTTTAATTTATTGTCAAGTTGTACAAACAACCTTGAAACCTAAAATAAAACAAAAACATTTATATATAGTACAAAGACATGTTTAAATTTATTGTCAAGGTGTACAAGCAGACTTCTACCTTTCAACATTGATCATAAGGTGAAGCTCACTGTTTTTTGTACATTCTAAAACATTAGTTATGTGACCAACCTTAATTGCCAATCCAGTAAGTTATTTAGAATTTATTAATACTGTACAAGCAGACTTCTACCTTTCAACATTGATCATAAGGTGAAGCTCACTGTTTTTTGTACATTCTAAAACATTAGTTATGTGACCAACCTTAATTGCCAATCCAGTAAGTTATTTAGAATTTATTAATACTGTTTTATTTGTACTAACTCTTTTTTTCTTTTCTTTCACCAATGCAAATGTTTTGTAAATATTACAAGCTATGTGATAGCCATATGTTAACTCTTTCAACACGGGCTCGGTCCCTAGGACCAACCTCGTAACCATTTTGTGCTTGTTATAGTTTTCATGCTATAACTTTTAAATTAGTAAGTGAATCTTAACAAAATTTGTCAGATTATCAATAAACATTACAATGCTTTCATACTTAAAATATAAAATGTTTTTATTTAGTCTTAAGGTTTATAAGGCAATGTTTTTCTCATGTCTGTTTTTTTCTTTTTGCATGTTGCCTATCTATCATGCAAAGTAATATTCATTGTAAGATTAAAAATATTTTTATTCATCAGAAAATTTTCAAATTTCACGTGCGAAATCT
>NW_013671747.1:41636-44807 GCF_000517525.1 Limulus polyphemus | reverse complement strand
TGTGGGTTTGGTAAATTTGACCAATCTCGCAAACACCATAAAAATTAGGAAATAAATATAAGTTATACATTTTTCATTCTGGAATGAACACAAGTTATAACATGAAAACATAAATGTTTAAACTAAATCGTTTAAATCTCATAACATTATACATTTATTATTTTTATTATATTGATCTTTCAGCCATGCCTGGTTAGCAATACAGAATTTACAATGACACGGCTCACATGCACTCATGTTACTGTATGAAGTAACATAAAAGTGACTTTTGGTCTGTACAAAGTAACTTCTCCTGGCTGTGTTTTAGTGGACTAGTATTTTGTAAAATACAGTCACATTTCGATTATTATACATTATATATGTATATAGATTATTGCTATTTTGAAATAAGTTCTTAAACTTATTTTATACTCAAGGATTACACTAAGCTTAAATTAATCCTCTGATAATACATTTGTATTGTACTCAGATAAAATTAATCCTCTGACTATATGTATTTATTAAACCAAGCTTAAGTTAATTTTCTGACTACATATGGATATGTTATCTAAGTTTTGATTCTTTAATTTCCAAAAGAAATATTTAAATTAAATTCTCATTCTTTGCTTCTCTGTGTCATATGACCCTCTGCACTGTGATTTCTTTTTTTTAGATTCTCTTTCTTCCCTGTATGGGATTCTAATACAGTACATTACCTAATTGATTAATTCCAATGTGTCTCCCATGCAAATTATCCTGTGACAACAGTCTACCAATAAGAGCGTGACATGGTCTCTTGACGCATGTGACTCCCTCTATTCAATTCTACTGAACTATCACTTCTCATTTAGCAGTACTCATGTCAAGACATTTTTTGTTTTGGTGCTCTTCGTATGATTCAAGTTCGTGACTCTTATTTGTTTCGTTTCCAAAGTGGAATTTCTTCATTCAATTTTTTTTTCTTTTTGATCTTTACATTGTGGAAAAATTTTCATTTAACTTACTTTCCCAGTTCTTATTTTTTATCCTACTTTCGAATTTTTATACATCAAACATTTTTGTTTGATTTATGATTCAACTATGATATCTTAGGTTAATGTTACCACTTTGGGTATCATACCTCCTACTATCACTATCTCACAAGCTGCAGGTGTGCCGAGACCTGTAGTTGGATTTATGTGCGATTATCCACCATGAAATTCATCGTTATATGGGTCAACCTCCTGCTGAACAAGTGTCAGGCCAACGAGGATTTTGATAGCTATTTTCCACCACCAGATTTTGCCATGTCTTCCTATGCCCCACCTGTGGAATTAGCTAGGCCTTCTATGGCATTTTTAGACATGATTTCTCAGGTATGTGATGTTTTGTCTATTTGCCTGATTTCTTATGATCACCTCCTTCTTTGTTACCCGATACCTCTTCATCTCATTATTTGTTTTTCCCACCCTCCCTGAATGTTAGGGAGCAATTTGCTTCACAATTGGTTGATGGTACCAGCATGCCTCGCCCTGCATGGGCTACGAATCAGTTTGCATAAGCTTACTATCAGGCTGACTGTCTGTTTCTCGACTCTCAGCAGGTGGGGTCGATTTTACCCGTGTTTAGGGCCGGTATTTATCTACTATCCATCCCCTTCTGAGATGATCCACAAAGATCCAGAAGGTTTTTCGAGGGGAAACCTGTCCCTAATTACCTCTGCGTTGGCTCGTTTGTCGTCTTTGGCTCTCGCTTTACACATGTGGTTTCTCTGTTGTTGGGATCTCCTGGGTTGAGACTCGGCAATGTCCCAGGTTCGTTTACCACCCCCTTATCTTAGGTATTTATGAATGTTGGCTTTTCTTTGGCAGTATGTTTTCGATGATGTACCTGAGACTTTGGAATCATTTGTGAAGTCTGTGTGTCATCACACTGTCATGTCCTCTTTGGTTGCACGTTTTTTGCAGTCGGAGCCAAGACAGACTCCTATTCCTGTTTCACATCCAGTCCATCTCAGGCTTTACCTGTTCCTCCATCCAGGGGTTCCTCATCTTGTTGTTTTATTCGATGTAGATGGGCTCATAACCAACAGTACCAGTGGTTTTCTGGTCCAGTGGGAACTCACTTGTCCGAATTTATTTCCCTTTGCCATCCTTTCACCACAGCTCCGTGGGTTATTTGTGTTTTATCTGAGGGTCTTGTCCTACAATTTTTCCCCCCTCCTTTGTCTCAGGTACCTGTTTCCTTCCTCATGCTTCAGGATCCTACTACCAGTCAGCGCCTATCCAAGGCGGTACAAGACCTTCTCAACAGGCCATCAAACATTCCCATCATCTTTCTCCAGGATTTTACTTCAAGCTCTTTGTCATCCCCAAGAAAACCAGAGACCGGCAGCTTGTAATAGATTTGTCCCACCTCAATGATTTTCTGATTCTGCCCCATTTTACCATGGAGTCGTTTCTCACCCTCAAATGGGCTTTTTCTCTGGGTTTGTGGATGACCAAGGTAGACGTGATGAATGCTTACTTACATATCTTGTCAGTCGTGCCCCTATCTTCAGCTTGTTTACCATGGGGCAGTTTTGCACAGTGCCCTTTGGGCTTACTTCGGCCTCATATGTTTTTTGTCAGGTGGTCAAAGCATTCACTCATCACTTATATGCTATTGGGTTGTGCTTTTATCATTAAATGGAGGACTGACTATTGTTAGCTTGTTCTGAATAGGAGTTTGCTCATCACACTCATCGGCTGCTCCTGGAGGCGGCTCAAGTTGGCTGATTAATCGAAATGGAGAAGTCATACCTTTAGCCTACCCAATATCTTGTCTATTTGGGTGTTTTTTTTAAACACCCATCTCAGTTGGACCCAACCTTCTCCTCTTTGACGTCATTCGATGGAGCTTTCAGTTCTCCATGGTCTTACTGTTTCTTCTATTACAGCTCGCAAGGTTCTATCACTGTTGGGAATGTGGTCTTACTGTTTCTTCTATTACAGCTCGCAAGATTCTATCACTATTGGGAATGTGGTCTAACATGGCAGCCCTTATACCCTTAGGTCTTGCACATATGCAGGCTTTTCAGTCGGATCTTCACGGCCAGTGGAATCTTGCGCAGGATCCTTTGATGGTTCTTATTTCCTATCCTCTTAACCTTGTTGGTGATCTGCATTTGTGATTGGACAAGACTCGCACGTCGGTGGGTGTCCCTCTTCCTTG
>NW_013671747.1:26024-40982 GCF_000517525.1 Limulus polyphemus | reverse complement strand
GGGGGTGTAGATCAATCAACAGGAAGCTTTGGGATGTTGGTCTGCAGCAGAGAGATCTTATCATATCATCATCCTGGAGCTTCTCACTTTATGTTGTGCTTAGGTTCATTTTCTCCATCTGGCCAGAAGTTGTCTGGTAATTATCCATTCTGACAATTGTACAGTGGTTGCTTATCTTAATCACCAGGGTAGTACCTGTTTTCGATCCCTATGTTTTCATACTTTGGATCTTCTTTTTGGAGCCCACACTGGATATTCGTATCATTGCATGTTATGTTCCAGGCGCTTTCAGTCTAGTTGATGACAGGCTTTCCCATCCAGATAAAGTCTATTCGATGAAGTGGTCTCTCGATCCTTATGTTTTCAACTGGCTTTGCTTTCATTGGAGTACTCCTCACATTGATGCATTTGCCGCGTCCCTTACCAACAAATTTCCTCTGTTTCGGTCTCCAGTCCCTCATCCTCTTGCTTTGGCTGTAGATCTTTTCAGTCAGGATTGGACCAACAAATACCTTTATGCATATCCTCCAAATTGACTTCTTCACATGGTGATTTTTGATCATCTGTGTCAGGTCCTTCTGATTGCTCCTTACTGGCCAGCTCAACCATTGTTCTCGCAGCTTCTCCAGCTCCCAATTACCTCTCTGTTACCTCCTCCCTTTACTCCATCCCTTCTTCGTCTACCTTGGTCACCAGTGTTTCATCCAGCTCTTCCTGTCCTTCATCTTCACACCTGGTTTTATGTGCTCCCTGGCAAGGAGATCTGGCTTGTCCTGAAGGTAGCTTCTTTTCTAGCTAGTTCCATTTGCCCTTCTTCCAGGGAAGTTTATCAACATAAATGGAATGTCTTTGGGTCCAGAGTTTTCACCTGCTCGACGCACTGTTTCTCATATTGGCTTTTCGATCAGGGATTTTCTGTCTCTTCAATATCGGGTTATCAGGCTGCCTTGTCCCACACTTTTTGTTTTTTGTGGTACCATAGTGTGTTTACCTCTCCTACTCTTTCTCTTTTGATGTGTTCCTTCTGGATTTGTCATCCACCTTGGTGGGCTGTCCTTCCAGATTGGGATGTTAATGCGGTCCTTCACTGCCTCACCTTGCCTCTGTTCGAACCTCTCTCCTCTTGCTTCTTGTTTCAACTTTCCCTTAAAATTTATTTCCTTGTCCTCTTAACCTGTTTGAGGTTAGATTTATTTGCCATTGATGTTTCATTCACATATATTCTCCTTTATCTGGATCATTCTTTCCTCCCCAAAACTTTGGTGGCTCAAGAGGGTAGTAACTTCTCCTTTTCACCAATTTCCCTTCCTTCCATTTCCCACCCTTATTCTTGGTCTAATCTGGATAGACTTCTATGTCCTGTACGTGCTCTTCACTGTTATATTGCCTGCATGGCTTCCTTCCATGGTGCCCATTCCCACCTCTTTATTCTTTGGCAGACATCATTTGTTTGTGATCTTTCTCCTTCCACCCTAACCAATCAGTTCAGCTTTTAATTCATTTGGCTCATTTTTCTTCCTCCCATATTTTGTTCTGGGTGTCTTCTCATCAAATACGACATCTTACCTTTTTGTTGGTGTCTCATCTTCGTCGTCCCTTGGAGGAATATCTTCAGTCGGACATGTGGACTACCTCTCTTACATTCATCTCTCACTATTTGCATAGGATCACAGTATCATCATCTTTGGGTTATTGTTTTCTTTCTATAACCATTCTTCAGACTTCAGTGATACTTTGACTAGATAAGTTATCTTTTATTACTCTTTTCTTCCTTTTCAAGGGCTTTTTCCTTTTCTAATTATTGTTTGGATTCTGCTCTAAGATGAGTTGGGCCTGACTAGGTATTCTTTAATCGTTGAACTCCGCACTGTAAGACCATGTCAATTTATGTATTATGATTCCATATTTTATTACTCTTTTCTTCCTTTTCAGGGGCCTTTTTCCTTTTTTGTTGCCACTCATTGTCTGGATCCCACCTTGTGGTGAGTGTTGCCTGACCAGGTATTCTTTAACTATTCAAATCCACACTGTAAAACCATGTCAACTTACATATTATGATTCCATGGTCACACAATGCACATTGCGGGGATGGGGTGTTCCACAAGATCTCTTTTAGGCTTATCCTCATGATAAGTTTGCCCATCCTGGACTTGACTCACCCATGGACTACATGAGTAAAGCATAAGGGAATAGCTGCCCATCCCTGCCGTGCCTTGTATTGAATAAATCTATATGGTCTGCTTTTAAAAATAGGGTTTTGTGGTCACCCATTGGACTGTCTCAGGTGTTGTCTTTCCTCCAGACTCTCCACCATACTTTCTTCCTCCTTTTCTTCTAGTGGAGTTTGAGAGTTCTTGTCACTTTCCAGTTCCAAGCCACTGGGGTTGTGGATCGTGGAGGCATCCTCCTGAATGTGTTAATGAAATACAAATAATATATATATATATATACACATAATTATAAAACTATTCAGTTGAGAGTAGGGCAGTGGTGTTCTGCTGGTGTAGATGACGTGTTATCCTCCACTATGTAACATGGGAGTGAGCCGTCAAAATTGCAGTTCACCCCCTTAGATTTGGATCCCTCATCCTACCCCCCATATGGATGTCAGTTCCCAGTGGCTAGGTTTTGGATTTAGAGCTGAACCAATCAATATAAGTCCTCACACATGTATTACCAATGTTTCTATTCCCTCACTCTTTTATACTCTTGTTACTTCATCTATGTTGTGGGTCACGGTGGAGGTACTTGCAGATTACTACAGTTCTTCCCCTTCTGCTATCCCTCGATTCTTATTATTCCAAGGATTTTACTGTGCTTGGGGTGGTTCTAATCAATCTATATTTGAGTGAGATGATTTACATTACACAGACATCTTTTTGATGCCAGATGTCAGGTTCCTGGATTGATCATTCAATTTCTTGCATTGTTATCATGTGCCATTCATAGTTCAGTGGGTATGCGATTCCCCCTCTGATCTCATGAACTTGAGGTGAAGATGGTATGATCCTCTTTCCTACCCCCACCAGATGGCTGGGTTTTGGATTGTAGTTGAATTGCTGCCAGTATGATCCTCTTTCCTACCCCCACTTGGATGTTGGTTTCCTGCTGCATGGATTTTGGATGTAGTTGACTTGCTGTGTACAGTCTATCGTGCCCTAGCCACTCTACACCTAAGGGCACATCCCTTAACCTTACCTATTTTTATGTTTTCCGGGATTGAGTTTAATAAATACTGTATGGTTTGGATCACTATCCTGCCATAGTTCTCTCCCATTTGGATGTGCTCCTCCATCTTTCTGCCCATATATTCGACATCTTTCCACGTGAGAAGAGTATATTTGGTTCAGAAGTAGTGCTGTCTCACACTTATGATCTTCGACTTTGAAGATCTCCTTTTGGGGAGTGTCCTTTGGATGATTTTGAAGGATGCTACTTTCTTTCCCTCACACCGGTCCCTCCACTTATTCAATATGGGATTCTAGCTATTTATGTGAGCGGAGGTAATGTACCGTATTGGAAGTTATAATTTTCTTATACTGAAAATGTATTTACAATAGGTACTTACATCTTCCCATCCTTCCTCCTTACTGAAAACTGGTACTTCCATTTTCTGTCAACACTTAAAGTGATAGCTTTGTAGAATTGAATAGAAAGAGTCACACATGCATCAAGAGAGTGTGTCAAGCTATTATTGTTGGAGGGTTGTCGCATAATAATTTGCATGCAAGATGCATTGGAATTAGTCAATTCCAGATGGAAGGAAGTTCAAAGCTTGTGGCATGTAAACATTTTTTTTTCATATAAAGGGCAGCACTGAACGAGAATAGCTATTTATGTGAGAGGAGGTAAGTACCTATCGGAAATGCATTTTCAGTATTAGAAAATTATAACTTCAGAGTGTCCACCAATTAGATACACAATATATAGATACTGACAGGCCAGAATATAAGATAAGAACCTACCACCTTTTTTTTTTTCTGAGATATCAATAAATTTGTTACACCCACCACAGAAATTCTTCTCAACTCTTTATGCTCTTATAATCACTTATTTGCTCACACCTACTTGTCAGAGGTATATATTTATAACAAATAGAAAAGCCATTTTGTGAACTGTCTGATTCTGTTCTGTTTTTGTGGTGAGAGCAAGTAGATCTTGATGTGTGTAGACTGAAGTTGGTCTGAAGAGTAATGGAATTTGTTAACCTTAGTTAGAAAACCAGCTCCACTGTAGTAGTCTTGGGACATTCTGTTTTAGTTTCTGAAATAGATTTATATTCTGAAATGCATATTTGAAAGCTACATGAATTATTTTTTGGACAATGAACATTGAAAAAAGAAGTCTTACAAAGCAGGCACCTGAGTGCAAACAGGCCCAGGGTTAAGGTAAGTGTTAATTCTCAAAGACTCTTACCACTTCTCACACAAAGCTATCTCGATCCTTGTTTGTCCTCTAAGCATGGCTAAAAACATTTTTTCCACCAGTGCACCTGTCTTTATACCCCATCAGTTTCGTGACATTTCTGAACATGTACATATCACGTAACTACTCTCCACCAATAGTATTGCACTATGTATAATAGTGCAGATAGCTCCTTCTTCTATTCTCACTTTCTCAATAGGCACACCATTGTTTAGATGTGTGTGTTCTTTTTTCACATGTGGTTACTATTTATGAACTTTTTTTTTTCAACAGTTTTCTTTTACTGTGTTTTAATTCACTCTGGTGCAATGTTCCTCCAGACTTCCCACCACATTTCCCCCCTTTTCTTCTAGTGGAGGATGAGAGTCCTTACCACTCCCAATTACCATTTGCTGGGGTGGTGGACCATGGAGGCTTCCTCCTGAGTGAGCTTCGATATTTACTTTAGAATACTCATGATTATCTACTCAGTGAGAAGGGGATGGAGGTGGTTAAACTACTTTAAGACAAAATAACTTATTCAATTTATAAAAGGCATTTCTCCTGGATATTTTTGCCTGGGTGAACTGCACTTGACAAAATAACTTAGTCAGTTATAAAAGGCATTTCCCCTGGAAATTTTGGCCTGAGTGGACTGCACTTGACGAAATAACTTAATTAATGTATGAGGTGCTACACCTGGATGTTTTTGTCCGGGCAAACCGTGCTCATAAAAATAACTTAATCAATTAAGAGATATTTTCTCTGGTGTTCTTGCCTGGGTGGACTGCACTAGACAAAATATCTTATTCAATTTATTATGTGCTTCCCCTAGATGATTTTCCCAGGTTGACTTCACTAGGTAATAGAACTTCATCAATGGGTCACAGTGTCAAAACCCAGCTTGAGTTTCTCATGGATGTTTTGCCAAGGTTGACCTCACTAGACAGAATAACTTCATCAATTGACAGAACCAAATAACCCTTCTGGAGTTTCCTCTGCATGTTTTTGCCCTGGTGGACCTCAATAGAACAACTACCTTAATCATTTGTTATCATCAAACAACCTACTTGGCTCTTCCCCTAGATGTTTTTGCCTGGGTGGACCACTTTAGGCAATTTCCTTAATCAACTGAGGTCTTCAGATATGGATCACATGGTCCTTATGCCCTAGCCACATATTGTTATTCCTTTTTTTACACTAGTACAACATCAGGCACAGTCTGTGACAAACAGAACATCCAGCACTACCATCACTTGTCCAGTGCTGTAATTATTATTACCGCATTCAATTGTGCCTGTTTTTCCATTCCACTCATTTTGTGTTACATTCCTGTTTTCTGGGCAAAGAGCATACCTGTTCCAGAAGTAGTGTGGTACCCCACTGGTGTGCTTCATTTTTGTCTCATTCTAAGAGGTTGTTTTCTGCTTGGTTTGGTATTTGTATGCCTAAAGTGACCCCTCCACCTTTGCAATGTGCGATTCTCACTTTGTGTGAGATGAGGTAAAATCGTTTCAGAAGTTAACATCTTCTTACAATGAAAATGTCTTTCCAATAGGAACTTACTTCCTCTCACACCCTTCCTCCCCACTGCTGGTGTTTTTATGTTAATACCTGCCAATTCTCAAAAGTGAGGATTGAGCAGGAATAGCAGAGGGAGCTATCTGCACTAGTATACATAGTGCAATACTATTGGTAGAGAGTAGCTACATGATATGTACATGTTCAGAAATGGTGTGAAACTGATGGAATATAAATACTGGTGTGGTAGCAGTAAAAATTTTTAGCAATGCTTAGAGGGCAAACGAGGATCGAGATAGCTTTGTGTGAGAAAGATAAGTACTTATTGGAAATACGTTTTCAGTGTAAGAAAATGTTAACATATCCTGTTTTTATGTATATTTTTGTATTTATTGTTATACATTTTTGAACAAAAGTAACTAAGATGTATAAATTAAAAGCTTAATAAGTTATACAAGGAAAGTTAAATAAAATCAATAAAATATTTTTCATTATTGCCCCTCAAGGAACATAGTTAGAAATTGTATGATGTACACTTAAACTTTGTTTACCATAAACGCTCTGCATATACCTTGTGATGATAGTTAGACACTGTCCGAACACCAAAAAGACAAATTAAATTAAAACAGTTGTGAAAAGTTGAGAGGCCTAAAATTTTTAAGCTAAGTAATTCTAAAAAAAAAAAGTGGTAATTTTGATTTAATATTTTTCAATTTTCAATACAGATGATTTTAATACGGAGTGTTAGGGTAGAGAATGTAAGAAATAAAGTATAAAGTCTTACTGAAAAAACTTTTGTTATTTACTTGTTCTAGAAGTTGTGCAAATGAAATATTAAAACTGTTAGATGAATTTAGTATTGTTTATTCTTAACATGAAAAATCAACTTTAACTCAGACTGACTTAATAAAGGCTTCACAAATTCACAGAAAAATACTTTATTGAAAAATCTAATTTTTTTGTACAAAGACTTGTAGTATTTACTACAATAATGCCAAATTTCATAAAGATACATTTGAACATTCAGAGTTATTATATGTATAGTTTCATGGTTACAAGGTTGGTCAAAGTGCTCGAACCCATATACAGAGAGTTAAATCAAGGGAAAAGTAATTCTCTGACTATACATGTAGATTAAACCAGGGTAAAATTAAACCTCTGATTATACATGTAGATTAAACCAAGGTTAAATCATTTCTTTGTATAAACATGTAGATTAAACCAAGGTAAAATTAAACCTCTGATTATACATGTAGATTAAACCAAGATTAAATCATTTCTTTGTATAAACATGTAGATTAAACCAGGGTAAAATTAAACCTCTGGTTATACATGTAGATTAAACCAAGGTAAATCAGTTTTCAAACTATGTGTGAATTATTCCAAGGAAAAATTAAACCTCTGATTATACATGTAGATTAAACCAAGGTAAATGAGTTTTCAAACTATGTGTGAATTATTCCAAGGAAAAATTAAATCTCTGTTTATGTGCATGTAGATTAAACTAAGATAAAATAAATAGAGATTAAACTGCAGGAAAGTTAATTTTATAGCTATATATATATATACACACACACACACAGAGTGTGATGTTGAGGGATTGTTACAAACTGATTACAAGGTGATTTATTTGTTTTTAGAAAAATGTCCTTGGTTGTTTAAATGGTATTGTATGTACCTAGAGTTAATGATAGTGAATTTATTCTGTTGCATAAGTAACTTTGATTCACTATAGCATTTATAAAGTACACCTCAGAAACATGTGCTAAAACTTCCATTTCTGTATATGCCTTGCATTTCTGTATGCTTGTATACTGGATAAGCTTTTTTCCACATTTGTAAAGAATGAAAGTTCCGAAGGTTTTCATACCAAATTTCATACCTACTAACATTTCAATTGCTTTTGTAACTTGTACATGAACCTATTACTACAAACATAGATGCACACTAAGAAATCTTGTTTGATCTAAAATTTTAAACTGTGATGTTGTAGGACTTTGAATTTACAGAACTCAAGTTTTTTGTAGTTTTTTAAAACTTTTCAAAGGCACATAAAAGAAAACTGTGGTATTCCATGCATTGGTACAATGTATATGGAAATCACTGATGAGTTGCACTTCCTTTTTTCTTATGCCCCCCCAGTGGCACAGCGGTATGTCTGCATACTTGCAACACTAGAAACCGGGTTTTGATACCTGTGGTGGGCAGAACATAGATAGCTTATTGTGTACTTTGTGCTTAACTTCAAACAAGCAAACAATCCTTTTTTCTTACAAAAATATTTTTATGGTCTTGTATCTGTATAATCTATATTGGATCTTTATTGTGTATAGTTCTGGTAGCTGTACTTACTAACCTATTATCATGATCCTGTAGCTCTATAGCCTATGTTATTTCTTTATTGTGGATGGTTCTGGTAGTTGTACTTACTAAAATATTGTCATGATCCTGTAACTATAACATATATTGTTTCTTTATTGTGGATGGTTCTGGTAGTTGTACTTACTAAAATATTGTCATGATCCTATAGCTTATAACATATATTGTTTTTTATTGTGGATGATTCTGGTAGTTGTACTTACTAAAATATTGTCATGATCCTCTAACTATAACATATATTGTTTCTTTATTGTGGATGGTTCTGGTAGTTGTACTTACTAAAATATTGTCATGATCCTGTAGCTTTATAATGTGTATTGTTTCTTTATTGTGGATGGTTCTGGTAGTTGTATTTACTAAAATATTGTCATGATCCTGCAGTTCTATAACATATATTTATTGTGGATGGTTCTGGTAGTTGTACTTACTAAAATATTGTCATGATCCTGCAGTTCTATAACATATATTTATTGTGGATGGTTCTGGTAGTTGTACTTACTAAAATATTGTCATGATCCTGTAGTTCTATAACATATACTTATTGTGGATAGTTCTGGTAGAATGATGATATATTACTTTCAGGTGGACCAGTTCTCTCCAGAGAGCGCGAGTCACTCGATGGGGTGGGATGATCTCTACTCCTGATGTTGTACTTCAAGCGATGGTTAAGAGGGCTCTGATTGAGAGTGGCTGTCCATCTCACATCATCAATGACTTGATGGAGAATGCACACGAACGGAGGTGGCCCCCAGGATTAAGCACCTTGGAGACACGTCAGACAAACAGACGACAATATGAAAACTATGTTTGTAAGCGAATACCAGGAAAGCAGGCTGTTGTTGTGATGGTCTGTGATAACAGTCACATGAGTGCAGATCTGCTTCTAAATCCAGGCCTAGTCATGATTTTTGCTCATGGAATAGAATGAACTTGAACACAGTTCTTTCAGTAGTGGTCCACACACTGTGTTTCAAATTTTAAGAACTACTTAAGTGGTAAAATAGTTCTTCTTCATCTTTTTTTTATGACACATCTGTTTACTTTCCATAACTGTTGCTTTCTTTATTGTTTCTGTTATGAAGTTTGTTTAACAAATCAGAATGAGACAAATTTTAGTTCTGTTCTTGTTTTGTATTAACTCAGAATGAGCATGCAAGACTTGGTAAATTTACTGTTATGCTAGAAACATTTTTGAATGGTTGTACTAAAGCTTTGTGAAACATATTTTTCCTTAATGGCATGTATCACAATAAATATACTCTTGGTGACCAGTGAAACGAGTAACAGAAGATGGTGGGTACTGTGAAAAGTGATAGGAAAGTCATGTTGTTCTTACACGTTTAAATCTTGTAATCCTTTTCATTTGTCAAGCATTAAGATCCAAAACTGTGATGGTTGTAATCATTAAGAAATATGACAAGAAAGGATTTGTTGTGTTACTTTAAAGATTCCTTTGAAAGAAAGGACAACAAGGAAAAGATCGTTAGTGTTACTTATCATCTGTGTCAGTGGCCAAGTGTCTTGTATTACTGTGTAAGATTTGCCAGCATCCCATGAAAGTTTCTTCTGTATTTTCATCACAGATCTGAATCAGCTCATTTCATTATTTGATATGTTAAACAATTTAGACACATTTAAAACACATAGTACAAGTTTAGGCACTTTAAAGTTACCTCATGCCTTTTTTTGATGAAGTGCACATTAAGCTTTCTTATGTTAAAGATTTATATTCCACATTACTCAGGAGTTTTCAATAGCTAATTAAGTTTGATTTAATTTTAGTTATTTCTGCCATACAGCTAGAATTAATAGTCATTTATGTGTACATTAACAATCATAGTGTGTACACATGGACCTTACCAGCAAAAGCCCAAGAGCTGGTATAAAAAAATTGGACTGTTATAAAGTCATCAAGTGTATTCAACATTATATGTAGGTTTTCATCGTAACCTAATGACTTCTCAAAGTGCAGACAGATAACACCTGACAATGTCAGTAAGTTTATCTTTATGTAGACAGATGCAATCTGTGGAAGATTTGACGTCAGTAAGTATATCTTTATGCAGACAGATGTGGTCTCTGGAAGACCTGATGTCAGTAAATCAATCTTTATGCAGGTAAATGTCTCTGGAAGATTCAACATAAAAAAATCTATCTTTATGCAGACAGATATAGTCTGTGGAAGATTCAACATCAAAAAATCTATCTTTGTGTAGACAGATGTACTCTGTATAAGATTTGATGACAATAAATCTGTCTTTATATTTATACAGATAGATGCAATCTGTTGAAGATTTGATGTCAGTAAGTGTATCTTTATCTCTGAAAAAGTCTTCACATATCCTTCACTACTCTGTAATCATGATTATGTGTCAACAGTTGTATAAAAGATGTTGAAAGAGTGTTGATTTGAAGAAAAGCGTGCTTGTATATCTGTCCATACTGTTAGACACTGTTAGAATTTGTTAAACTTTTAATGGGAATCATGTGTTTTGTGAAGTTGTGGCTGAAGGATGTTTTTTCTAAATATCCAGTCTCAGAGCTACAGCAGTATGAACACTACATACTTTTAAGATATTTCAAAGAGTCTTATAGTTGTTTTTCCAGAGTATCATTAACAGTGTGATGACTGAACAACACAATGTCACATTATTACCGCTATGTGTGAACTTGTTAATATGAAAGTGGTAGTTTTTATTGTATAGTTAGTGTTATGACAAAGCCACTGGATGCATTTTGAAGATGCTTTTCAAACTATATGCTGTTCACTTAATTATTTAAAATTGCTAAGTTACACAGGTGGTTTTGTATTCTTTCATAGTGATTGCAATATTTCATTATTGGAATGGCTTATACTATTTTATTGTTAATATATTTCAAAAGCTGAACAATGCTATTTGTACTGTAAGATATTAACTATTGTTAGATTGTTTTGTCAATACCACTAGTAAGCCATTCAACATAAAATATTCAAAGCATTTCTGTGAAAAGATACTTTTGGTTGATATTTATATTCGCTGTACAAGTAAAAGAAACAAAAAAAAACGTTCCTTTGGATATTAATTGTAAAAACTTTGTCTTCTTATTTTCAACAAGATGATCAGATTATATCACATTGTTTGTAGCTAAATGATCACATTATAGTATTCTATGTTTAGCAAGATGACCATGCTGTTGTATTTGGTTTTTAGCAAGATTAAAGAGGTTGTATTATTATTATTACTAAGATGATCAGATATAGATACTTATTTTTTACAAGATTATCTTTTTCTGGGAAATATTTCAATTGACCTGAATCATGTAGATATTAATGCTTGTATTTGTGGGAAAAACATGCACTAAAAAGTAAACTACCAGCTTGAACTAGTTTTTAAAACAATTATCAATAAATTGTTTTAAGACTAATTTAGGCAAGGATTAATAACCCACAAATGTTTACTTTAAGCATAGTATTAGAGTGAGCTGGAGAGAGAGATTACGAGATGTTCCCTTCCTATCCCGACTAAGCTGCTCTGGAAGGACCTTCTGCAAATCTTAGTGTGTGGGATATGGCAGAAATGTAGTAAATTTAACCCTGAAAAGGAAACACATATATAAGGATTAGGCTCTTTGTGGGGTTCTTCATCTCCACTGGAAGTGAACCTAACTTGAAACATTTCAAGACATAATTGGTATCACAGTCATTACAGAGGTCTTATCCTCAGACTCGTAGCTTTGTGGGTCTTAACATAATAAACACCCCTCAGGGTGAGTTTCCAAACATGCACCACTCCACTATATCCTTTAATAATTCTTAAATCTAGGGCTTTGAAGGTATTAATTCTTGTTACACCCCACTAGATGAACTTGCAAAGATGTACCACTCAGCCTTTAAAGACAAAATTTTTGTTTTTACCTTGATTACTGCTGTTTTGTAAGTCTTCTTATTTCCTTCTTAATGAGGGAGAACTGGAAAACTGCTAGAAGGAGAACAACACTTAAAACTTGCAGATAGATTGAGTGCACGGTAATTTATCCATGGATAAAGTCCATTTCTATTAGACCAATAGAGACTCGAAGGGTGGGCAGATGCCAGAGAATTAAAGAGTTGTTGGTTTATTTTTAGAGGTGATAAGAGTTACTCTGGAGATTAAAAATCAGTTAGTGTTATCTGTAGTGGGAACTGTTTTGAAGAGCGATAAGAGGTTTATTAACAACATTTAGTGAAACACGATATAAGAAAACCAACATGGATTCAACAGATGGGAATGTAGAACTAATAAACTTTTTTGTGTGGATGTTACTTGTTATGTGTATATTGCAATGTGTGTGAACTTGGTGTACTTATGTTTTGAAAAAGGATTTTGATAAGGTGCCGTACAAAAGATTAACTAAGAGAATCACAATGGTAGAAGTTGGGGAAAGACTTATTAATTGGATTGCAGAAAGCAGAAGTGGATCTTGGGTACTAGTGGAGTGCCTCAGGGGTCAGTGCTTGAGCCTTTGCTTTTTCTTACATTAATGATATTGATAGGGTCTAATTAATAAAGTTTGCTGATGATAGTAAACTCATGAGTATTTATAGCTGTACTGAGGATGTGAGGAATTATAGAATGACTTGGATCAAATGGTTGGCAAAAGACCTTCATTTGTAGTAAGTGCTGGGTAATGCACTTGAGTTACTTTTACTTGGATCACACATTTAATGTAGATGGGAATCCAGTCAGCAGCATGACTGAAGAAAAAGATTTGGTATAAAGGTCGATAAGTCACCCAAGCCATGACTTTGTCGCTAGTAGTAAGGCTAATCGAATTTTCAAGTATATTTATAGACATATTGACTATTAGACAAAACAGTTAATTAATTATCCCTATACCAATCACTTAAAATACTGTGTAATGGTTTTGATTTCCTTATCTATAAAAAGATAGTAACTTATTAAAAAAAAGGATTTAAAGGAGAATAACTAGGATGATTCCTGGGATGACTAGGTTATCTGACAGAAATAGGTTAAGATTTATTAACTTTTCTTGAGAAAGAAAGGGTAAGAGGTGATCTTATAAAATAATGAGTTTCCTTCAGAAGTAGAATGATCCCTATTTATGGGTGTTGGAGAGATGAATTGATGGTTTCCTGAAATATAAAAGGTGTGTTGAAGGGTTGGTGTGCAAAGGCAGACTCAGAGGACCAAAAGTTCCGTAGGGTTATGTTGTAAAGCTGGTTGCTGTGTTAAACTTCCCTTACGTTCAAAGTATTGGATATTAACTTTATTGGTGTCTGAACATCATTCAAAAAATGCATCTGGCGGTTGATAATCCACATTACAGCACCAAACTTTTCAAGATAGTTAGGCTGAAATTATGTTACTCTTAAATAATTGTTGACTTTGCTTTTATCCATGAGGTTCTGGAACTCCAGAAAAGTGAATATTGTTGTGGTATCTAACACGACAATAATTCTGACCCATTTCTGTGGCTCGGTCATCTATATTTGTTGTATGAGTCGACTGAATTTTTGTGGATGGACATTGAATGACATGGCATATTTTGGGGTTTGTTTAGTTTTTAAGCCTTTTTATTTAGGGATGTAAATATATTTTTGATGTATTAATAGACATGGAAGTGCACTAGCCCAAGCTGAAATTCTACTACTACAACCAAGGCTAAAAATATTTCGTTTGCAGACATTGCATGCTTTTATTATAGCTATAAATAGAGTGTCATCTACTACATAATCAAGCTACTAACATGTTAAAAATATTCCATTTACTACAGCAGTTGCGATGCAAACATAGAATATCTGGCCAAGTTTGATGACGAGGAACCCAATTTTTTAGAAAGTAAACTGTTGGAGACAGCTGGGTGGTCGGAGTCATTTCACCCAAACACTACTGTTTTGTCTCATATCAATAAAACTTTATGTTAAATAATAATTCTAATCCCACCAAAAATTAATCACTGAGATTACATTTTTTTGAAATACAAAACTAACTAATTGGACATTTAAATTTACAGCAAATAAGTAAAACTTACGTGTTTGTATATCAGACTTATGATGGATTAGCCTATCATTGATAACCAATATCATCAAAAATCTATTGAGAATAGATATTTAATGATTTGAAAGAAAAAATATCATCAGGTAGCATATTTGTAAATTTTAATAGTTTAAATTGATTGGTATGACAGGAGATTTAGAAGATCAAGAAAGTTGTTGAAATAGGAAATTAGGACATCAAAAAGGATGTATGAGAAAAAGTTGACTGAAAATGTAAAAATTAACAGTAATGATTTCTTTAAATACATTAAGGGTAAACAAAATGTTAGGATGGGAATAGAACCCTTGAGGGATGATAAAGGAAGACTAATATCCGATGATTATAAGATGGCTGGGTTATTAAATTTTGCTTTTTCTTCGGTTTTTACTAATGAAGATTTAAGCAGTATTCCACATCTTTAACAGTTAATAGATGTAAACAAGATCGAATAAGATGACTGAATTAATTCTGAGCTGGTTAAGAAAAAATTGGGAATTTTAAAGAACAATAAGGCTCCTAGGCCAGATAATATTTCCCCACAGGTTTTGAAAGAGGTTAAAGATTGGATATGTGAGCCACTTGTTACTATTGTATTGTCAGTCCTTGAATAGTGGGCAGGTACCAGAGGATTGGAAGT
>NW_013671747.1:22582-25043 GCF_000517525.1 Limulus polyphemus | reverse complement strand
GTGTACAAGTTAATAACATTTTCAAATTCTGCATGTTAGTTTCAAATCTTAGAAAAATTGTGAATGCGTAACACGTGTATCGTGATAGTATTGTTACAATAAATAATTCTCCAAAATATATTATTTGTAGATAGATAACTAACATTTGAAATTTTGTAAACAAACCAATGACTTCAGAATATGTCTTATTTCAAGTTGCAGACTCATGAAAAACAAGTTGTTTTTTTATGATCTAAACCATATAAATCAGACTTTTTTTTTATAAATGAATAGTTTTTATTAGTTAAGGTGTTTTAGTCAATGGCTCTTATGGGTGAAATAATAGGTATTAAGTAAGTTCTTTTTTCTCTTAAATTGGTTTCATACATTTTCACAAAACCTTTTAGGACAAACAATTATTCATTTGTTTATCAGCAGTTTTAATGTACTTAACTATCAATAATGATTGTGTATGATACTGTTGAACTCGTGTCTTCTGGAGAAGGAAGGTTCCAGGTGTCATCTTAAGTTTTGAAAAACAATACACCCACAAACAGTCTGTAATATTTAATTGGTAAAACCTTGGTTTAGGCTTAGTAACGTAAAGTGATAAAACCATCTATTTGTAACCTAAATTGAAAGTTGAAGAGTACTGGCATACATGTATATTCATCCATAATCAAAGATTTTGACAGACAATTAGTTTACTTCACGATTCAATTGTGTAACATCTTATTTTATGGGAATCAGTTGTGTAGCATCTCATTTCTCTGGATACAGTTATGTAGCTTCTTATTCCCTGGGAATCAGTTGTGTAGCATCTCATTTTTCTGGATACAGTTATGTAGCATCTTATTTCTTTGGGAAAGTCGTAATATGACAACAGCTAATATTTCTGAGGCATTACTAAATCAGTGAACTATTCAAATTGATACAGTCATTGAGCAGTGTTTCCATACATATCACACCATTTACTGAGATATTCAGAAAACATAGTTCATGCATACAATATAAAAATTACAAAACATGAAATATTATAATGTTGAACTGAGGGTATCACGTGACCATGCTGCGATGCCCTTATTGTGAAACATTTGTGACTAGCATACTTTTAGTATCAATGACTTGACTTGGTAGCAGAAACTAAGTACTTAGTCTTTAATAAACGAACATTATTTATGAAAATATGGTTGGTATTCTAGTAGATTAAACTAATGATTAATGTGACAATTATTAGTCTTTTTGTTTGTTTTTTTACTTAATACATGCAGTAGAATTCTAAAATAGAATGTTGAAATAAAAATCTAAAAAGGCCAAAGAATTATTTCCAGTGAACACACAAATAGATAAAAGACAAGATTTGAAAAATGTGAGTCTGAACAAAAGTGTCAGCTCATGATTAATTAAAACTTGAAATAAACCAGATGATCAGCATTAACTAATGTTGATACTTAAATTTAAAATAGTTCTTAAGTTTAAAAAAGAATATCTGGATAAATTCAGGTTTTTCAAAATTAATTTAGCTGCTAAATAAATCGTAGCAATTGAAATTGATACGGAAACTTTTTTTCCTTTAATTATTTAAAGTCTATGTCAAAATAGAAAAGTTTATTGTTTATCCAGAGAAGGATAAGAACACGACTGTTGTAAGAAAGAGTAAAATAAACATTGTGACCAGTGAAGGATGAACATTGTCAACTCCATCTTTGTTACAGCCGTCGTCTTTGCAGCAGTGAACACATGAATATTCTGAGCTGCTTCTGTCACAGTGATCAAGCCCAAGACCTGTGCTCTGTTTACTGTCAAGTAGATTACACGGGCCTAAAGCACATGTTTTCGTAATGATAAATCTTGACTCTAGAAAGATAGGGAAAAAAGTTAATTACAAGTCCAAACAATATCTTTTACAAAAAATGTCATAATAGGTTTCTACAAAAATCGTGGGAAACATCATAAAATAAAGGCTCAGGAGGTTAGCCCCCGATCACTAAGCAGCAAGCTTGTGAGCTTATAATGCTAAAATTTGGGGTTCAGTCCCTGTGATATGTACAGCGTAAGTTAAATAATTCATTCCGCAGCTTTGCGATTACATGATATGTTTGAATTAAATATCTATATATGCATCGGAAAATGGAGTTTATTTTTATATTATTGGTAATTAAAGTTTACAATAAAAATGCATGGTGTTAAAAATATGTATTAACTAGCAAAAGTACCCAACTTCGCTCAGGTTACGAGGTTGATTTATTCTAGATGACTATGTCAGTGTGTCTATTCTCAACCCATTTTAGCATAAAAGTATGACCTATATACTTTTGTTGCTTTTTTATGGGATGTGGCTTGCTTATAAAGGTAACCTTCTCTCTGACTTGTTCTTTGATTTGAAACTTAAATAATAAAAAAAACAACCCTCTTTAATTAACAAAGCCTCTAAGTTAGAAAATAACAAATATTTTTTCAATTTTTGTAGTTTATACATTTC
>NW_013671747.1:18528-21788 GCF_000517525.1 Limulus polyphemus | reverse complement strand
TTACACTGCTAAATTAGGGACGGCTAGCGCAGATAGCCCTCGCGTAGCTTTGCGCGAAATTCAAAACAAACAAACAATCAATTCCGCAGGCTTTATCTGCCAGGCTTATATACTAAAAAAAGAGGGCGTCCCGAACAAACTCGGTCTTCCTCAATAATTCATGGTATTTCGAGAAATTCTTCTTCTGTAGGTTCGATCACCAGTTGGTGTATAAAAGTATTCTGAACAATTTCCAAAACCTATCCCCCTCACTGTCAGACTCGAAATTTTCCCGACCAATACCCTTGAAATTAAAATATCCCATAATAACAAAATCTTTTTTAGTTACCATTCTGATCTCATTATACAATTTCTCATTAACTTCAACATTTTGACCTGGTGATCTATAACAAATCCCAATTACAAAACTTCACTTTATATCCACTAACACTAATTGACTCAACCTCGGTGCTCTTCATTCCTCACATGGCCAGGTGGTTAGGGCGCTCGACTCACAATCTGAGGGTCGCGGGTTCGAATCCTAGTCACACCAAACATGCTCGCCCTTTCAGCCGTGGGGGCGTTATAATTTGACGGTCAATCCCTCTAGTCTTACACAGCTAAATTAGGGACGGCTAGCGCGTGTAGCTCTGCGCGAAATTCAAACAATCCTGACATGTAAAGCTCCCCCATTTTTCAATACTCTATCCCTAGTAAATAATCTGTAGCCTGGTATTAAAAAAAAATTCTCTCATAAAAATTGTTCCAATCCAACCAAGTCTATGTGATATTCATAATATATAAATCCTCAGTTTCCACAACTGCTTTGAACTCAGTTTTATTTCTAATACTCCTAGCATTACAATAGTAACAATTATTCATAGATTTTAAAATATGTTCATGTTTTATGCCTGTTGTACATGTTTTCCTGTCAATTATATTTCCTATTTTAATAATATCATAACCTTCACCTCTGTCTAGTCCTAGCCTAAATCTACCACTACAACTGAGTTAATAGCCCTTGCTAACATGCTAGTCCCTGCCTTGTGTAAGCCATCCATTCCAAAAAGATTATTGGTTATTATGGTGAATTGGACTAGATAAATCTTTGATTCTGTTTATACTAGTTACAAAACGTTACTAAGATTCAATAAAATGTATAAATGAAAGTTTTACAAATTTGTTAACTATTTCAGTGTTTTTCTGCAAATATTTACAACGTAAAAAAGCAGCAAAAAACGAACGCTCCTTGTTGGACATTAAGGGTAACTAATTTTTATATTTTGATTTAAGTGCACAGCTGCACATTGGGATACCTGTGATCTGTCCTCCGTAAGGAAGGATCGAACTCCGAATTTAGCGCTAAAAACCCTCAAGCTACCGCTAAGCCACCGATGAAATATATTTTTATACATAAAGTTAGTAAAACCTAAATGTATAAAATATTTATTTATAATTATCAAGATTATTTCCAATTTTGAAAACATTATTATGTAACTTGATTTTATTTTAATGAATAGAAGGTCTGATCAAGATTTCTAGACACTGTGGGTAAGTTTGGAGCATATTAATAGTTTATGTTACGTTTTAAGGCAGTAAGACGACCAATAGCCAAGTTAACACAAGTAAGTTACGTTTGTTACGAGTTGTATTGATACGTGTGAAAATTTTATAGCCGCATAAATGTGAAATTTCTAAATTAAAACTGTTTAGAAAAATATCCATTAGTTTGTATATCTTCAGTGACGGTATTTTTTAACGATGCTTTATTAAAAAATTGTGGTGCCGAAAAAAGTATTAAAGAAAAAAAGTTACGCTATCGTACACCTCAACTTTGGTACTTTTATTTCTTTAAAATAAAAGTGTATGGAAAATTTTGGACATTTCACAGCACAGACGTGAAGACAATGATATAGTTTAAAGTTAAGACGACACCTGTGTAAATTTTAAGTAACAGAAAAACCAACGTCTAATGTTGCACAATACTTAAAAATGAGACGGTCTCCAGTCTTAAATTCACAATAAAGCATTCAGCCAGTAGTTTACTGAATAAATATAGAAACCATGAGACAGTAAACAGTCTCTTACACTCGTGAAGTATATATATAGGTCTTAACTCTTACAAAATATTGCGCTCATGGTGGTAACGAAGTAAAGTAAAACGTCGAAATATATAGAGTGTATTGGGACTGTTCCCAACCTCATGGTATTTATCTTTATACAGTAAATTATTCAGTAAATGTTTTATTGTATTTTGAGACAGTGGATAGTCTCATTTTTAAATGTTTATTGTGTTATTAAACGTTGTTGTTTTAACATCTCTGTTATTTAACAATACAATTTCTTTAGTTTTGTTTTCGTACTCTTTCTTGGTCAGTTACAGTGGCGATTCTACCTTCTTTTTTTTTGGGGGGGGGGTGGCTTTAAGAATTGTTTATTCTTTTTAGCTTTCAAAAACGCATAGCTTCATGGCGGCCTGTTTCAAACTACTATTAATCTCTCTCTCCTCCCCCCGGTCCAAAAAAAAAGTTAACACTTTCTTGTCAGCGGGAGTCACAATGCAGGGAGAATTTTAAAATATTAAAAGAGTAAATCCTGATATCTCAAGCGGAGGGCCTGCCGCCAACCTGGTGGAAACAACACTAGATAGTTAAAGTTTTAATACGTAATGTCATTATAACGCTAACTGTACCATTCTTGAGGTTGTATGAATTTATAAAAGTGGAACAAAAATGATGTTCGGATTTCACTGTTAACATCATACTCCCCTGTATTGTTTGTTTGTTTGTAATTAAGCCCAAAGCTACACAATAGGCTATCTTTGCTCTGCCCACCACGGGTATCGAAACCCTGATTCTAGCGTTGTAAGTCCGCTGACATACCACTGTGCCACTGGGGGGCACTCCCCTGTATGATTTGTATTTATGGCAAAGCCACTGAGGTTATACCCGACTAAAGGGAAAGCAGCACTCTACCCTCCACGATAAGGTTCGAATGCCACTCTTATACAGCACCCACAGATTAAAGTGAGGGGAATATTTTGTGGTATCTCACGGATTTGAACCCGGTTCATCACCACCTCCGAAGTCCAGAGCTCTCCCACAGGGCCGTGTCATCTGCATTAATAACACCGCTGGTGGAATTCAGAAGTTTAAATCATACTAGACCACCGTGACCCATTGGGTGAACCACTATTCAGAGGCTATGAAGAATTCAAGCAAATTTCAATATTGCACCGAAATGAAGGTTTATTTTGAGATAATTTAATTAAACATTTCAAT
>NW_013671747.1:11099-18255 GCF_000517525.1 Limulus polyphemus | reverse complement strand
ATTTGAACGAAGAAGTTTCGTAAAAAGCGCGAACGGTAGTGTGAATGATTTTTTTGACTGAGAAAATAAGCAAACAAACAATCTCAGAGTTTTAGTAGTATATAGATAGATTCTTCAAGATCTTGTTTTTGTCATCTTACGCCTTTTAATGAAGATGGGAACATTGACAGGGAAATAATATAATAGCCAATGATCGACGAGATGTTTTCGTTTATAAAATATTGTTGTTGTTCTCGACTTTATTTTTATTTTATTACTTCGCCGCCATAGTTACTATTTGCAAATAGTCAATAATATTGTAGGTCCATTTTATTATTGTTCTTTCTACGCGCCGTTATAACACATTTTCATCTCATCATTTAATTTCTGTTGTGCATATATTGTTGTATAGAAGATATTTTAAAGTGATTCATCAGGTGAAAAATGAATAGATAGATAGATAAATCGATATGTGACGTCATCTAATGTACCTGAATTCATCAAGAAAATTTCATTAAAGTGACCCGAAAAACGGGGCTAACTCGGTAACCCGTGGCCCGACTTTAACGAAACTTATTTTATTCTGTTTCTATTCTCATTTCATTGCAAATATGGCGGTATTGCGCCGTTTTTGCTGTATTTAATTACAGACAAGCAAACACACAAACAATCTCAAAGTTTTAGTAGTATATAGAAGATAGATAGATGACACAATACTATATATATATATGTATGTATGTATGGGAAGTTAAGTTGCATTAACGATATCTATAATATAAGGTACTTACTAGTTTGTTCTATGGTCGTCATGCACGTGTCGTACGCTTGGTCATCTGGACAGGGCAGCAGATAGTCATCCGTGCACAAACTATTGGCTTCTACTTTACACTGGTAACACTTCAGTCTGCCGGATACAGTAGTCAGTGCTGCATTAGTAGAGTAAGATAACAATTACGTCTTATATTAAGATACCGACTGACCTTTTAACCGTCATTAAATCAATGCATGCTCACTGCCTTAAAAGTTAAAAGTAAAATAATATCGAGAACACAGCAAGAAAAAAAAAAGACAAAGCATCTTCATTTGAGATGTTGATAATCATCGATTTTTGGACCTATGTTATGTAATAGCAGATGGTCTTTGAACAACATTTTAGATTCTACAATCTTCTAATACTCTTCCACTACTTAATGACCTATAAAAAATATTAGCTAGCAGTTCAAAAATAAAATATTTTAAGTTCATTTAAAACTTTAAGATAAAAGTTGTCCAGTCCAGGGGACTTACCAATTTTTAGGTTTCCCAACTTTTCTCTTACAATTTTATATCAATATTTTCCCCACTCATTAAGTGCTCCAGTTGAGGCATAATACTTATATATTTCTTCGTAAAAACTGAAGAGAACATATAATTTAGTAAGTTTATCGACTCGTAATCTTCAGAGATCAGCTTCCTACTATAATTTTTAAGAGGCCCAATCCCCATCCTGACATTTTGCTTACCCATCATATACCTAAAGAATTCCTTATTGTTTGGTTTAACTCTCAGCCAACCCTCTTTCATATACAGTTGCTACCCTTTTAACTTCGTTTATAACCAGCGCTCTTGATTTCATATAGTCCACCAAGCCCTTATTATTTCCAGTGAGTTTACATTTCTTGAATTTATTACGTTTATCCCCTAATATGATCTCTTAAACCTTTACTAAACCATACTGGCTTATTCCTCTCTGTTGCCCTTTTTTTTCTGTATGCATATTACTTTTTCCCTAAATGCTTACCACGTCTGTTTAAAATCCCCTTCCAACTCTTTAGTCCAGTCTACAGAAGCAAAATCATGTCTCATTCCATCAAAATTGGCTTTCCTGGAATTTGGAATCAGAGTAGTATTCTTCCTTAATTCTACATCCTATAAAGCCCCAAACCTAATAGTGCAATGATCGCTTGTACTTAAACGGTCACCAACCACAACTCTGTCTATCATATTCACATCCGATGCTAATATTAAATCTAATATAGCTTCCTCTTTTGTATGTTCCATCACCAATTTGTGTATAAAAGTATCCTGAACAATTTCCAAAAAACATAACCCCCTCACTGTCAGACTCGAAATTTTCCCGATTAATATATCTGAAATTAAAATCTCCCATAATAACAAAATCTTTTTTAGTTACCATTCTGATCTCAATATATAGTTTCTCATTAACTTCAACATTTTGACCTGGTGATCTACAACAAATCTCAATTACAAAACTTTTCCCTTTATATCCACTAACACTAACCCAAACTGACTCAACCTCGGTGCTAGTTTCTTTAATATGTTCTAACTCAACAGGATGCAGTTCACTCCTATATAAAGATACTCCTCTCCCTCTTTCAATACTGTAATCTGAAGCCTAGTATTTCAAAAAAAATTCTCTCATCCAAATTGTTGAAATTCAACCAAGTCTCAGTGATACCCATATTGTTATAATCTTCAATTTCCACAACTGCTTTGAACTCGACATTTTATCTTATTTGATCTACGAATCATCGTGTTGTAATACAGCATTTGATACAACAAGATGTTTGTATATTACTGGTTGCTTATTCCAACTATTATAGTATTTGTATCGACAGTTAATGGGTTTTTTCACTTGAAATGAGGTATTAAAGTTGTAGTTTATTTTAAAACGTTCTATCTTTAGGGTTATTCTGTTGCATCATAAAGTTATCTTAAATCGTAATATTATTCACACTGGAATATTTAATCTAATTTTTTTTAGTATAAAATAATTCTCAAAAATTAACAAAGGAAGAAATAAGCGATTGAATAGATCATAGAAATCCAGGTATCCAAAGAATTTTGTCGTTGTTTTAACACCAAGCTACGTAATGGGTTATCAGTGCCCTGTCTAACATGGTGAATACAACCCTGGATTTTAGCACTGTAAGTCTCCAAAGGAATTGTTACGTGTGATGATTTGATGGCACGTGACTTGCAACAAATATTATTGTACTTTACATAAAAGAACAAAAATATATGTATAAATTAACACTGTGTTACTCTAAGGTCACTCCTAGATAAACACCAGCATTGGATCACCCTAGATAAACACCAACACCGGATCATTTTATGATAAACACCAACACCTGGTCGCCCTTAGTAAATACCAGTATTAGATCACCCTAACAAACTAACAGTGGGTCACCCTAGGGTCACTCCCAGAAAAACATCAACACCGGGTCACCTTTAAGAAACACCATTATTGGGTCACTTACATTAATAGCTTTTATCATCTAAATCAGTTACTGGGTAACGAACAAAGTTTACCACAAAAATAGGATCCCAAGAGTCATGGATAAAGAAGGGTTAGGAAAAGTTGCAACTATCTGGTGGTTTTCTGTTTTGATGTTTCCATCTCTGGCGTCTTTCTGTATACAAATGTAGGTGAGCTCAAGGCGACATGAAGTTTGGAATCAACTCTTAACATACAGAAGAGAAATATTTTATGTAGTTTTGATAAGTACTTACTTGCCAAAGCAATCAAACAAAGAAGGAGTATTCCAAGATGGATTGTCGACTTCATGTTCCGTCCAGTCAGTGATGAAGATTTAGTTGATAATATTAGAGATAGGTAAAGACAGACTCTCGTGACTTTAGTCTCTCTGTGATGTAATGTTGGAACCGTACGGATCAACCAAGCTTGTCGGATTCTGCATTGACTGGAAAACGACGCATGCGTATTACTCTCTTTTCCCAGCTATCGGTGCTGTCGTTGTTTCATTACAGCTATGCTTCTATGCTTGAGAATAAGTAACAGGCTACGTACTTAGAGTTAAACTAAAAATCAACCAGGTCATCAGTATAACTGATTAGATATAATTTTCTTGCGTTTCTACTTATAAAGATTAAAATGATTTGTTTCATCAGTTAGGTACCCTCGCTGTTAACAATATTTTCGGCCCTAAACCCACTAATATCTCCCAAGATTCGACCAGTTTAGAAAATTTAGTTAGTCCAAAATATATATACTAAGCAAATAACGCAAAACAATATTTATAATAAAATTTGATACATTTAACTTTCCAACTAATTCTACAAAGAAATAACAGAATATATCTTACTTGCGAAACATAAAACCACTAGTATTCAGTCCTCCATAGACATGCTATTTCTTTCAGCCGTGGGGGCGTTATAATATGACGATCAATCTCACTTTTCGTTAGTAAAATAGTAGCCCAAGAATTGGCGGCAGGTGGTGGTGACTAGCTGCCCTCCCTTTAGTCAATCACTTCTACATTAGAGACAGGTAGCCCTCAAGTAGCTTTTTGTGAAATCGAACAAAATAAACAAACCTTAGTGCCAAACAGCTAGCTCGACAGACATCGACATTTGGAGAGTCACTAACATTTCCCGCGCCCCAGTCGACCGGACACGTGGCTGCACTTTTTAGAGACAGACATCAAGTTTTTTGTGTTGATCAATACATTAAATGTTATCTGTTACTACTCTAAACAACGCCCCACGGAATCAAAATGTAGACGTAAAAGTTTTTATCAAGTTGTGATGTTCTGTAAAATTTCTAAATCCATAATCTTTATCAAGGATATTCCACACAACTGAATGAATTTAGCAGTGTTCTCTACTCTGATTATGAAAAATCCGAATGAGTTTTATCCACAAAATCTTGAAGCAACGAAAATTGGCAACAGTCATATAAACTCAGAAGAATTATACAGCAATATGTTTCAAACAAGTGACAAAAGTGGGGATAGTACAGCAACAAACGGGGTTTCTGAAGTCCCCTGGATTTAAAATGATACATAAAACTACTAGTTATATTCATAGTTCCTATTCACAGATACCCTTCAGAAATAATTTATTACCTGCGAGATAAAGTTGGTTTAACCTTCTTATCCCATTATGGCACGCTTCCCTTTAACCTGTTATTACGTCAGTGTTGTCAGTATGAGATAAAAGATGAAATAAAATTAAAAGTTTAGTTTCGTATACTATTTATCTACCATATGTTCGGTCGTCATCTCTTGATATTTAAAAGCACGTAGAACAACCGGGAAAAGTTTGGATCAGAAGTTATACATAATAATCCTAGTGCTTTCGGATCACTTTATTTCCCTAGTATCAATAATCCAATTCGCTTCCCATCATGCAACACTAATAATCCACACAGAACCGGCCCTAGGCAAAATTGTGGCCTGTGCGAACTATGTATTTGGTGCCCCTAACCCTGTAAATTTGACAAAAACTGATATTTGCACACGTTACCCACCCATAATTCACATGTCCAATCATCATTCATCAGTTTCTTGATCCAGCATCAATCTGTTCCAAACATTGTTTTTTTTAAATAAATGATAAGAACGCCGCTAAGTTAATAATGGCAAACATGTTTATAATGATGAAAATGAAAAGCTAATAATAAGAAACATTTCAAGTTAGTGAATATGAATATGTTGTCTATTTTTTTAATCATTAACTAGGTGGAAAAGTCGTGCTTCTCGTACAAAACATGTTTTTGGTTGTGGTATTTTGTATTTGAAGCACCAAGTTTATAAAACGTAAAACCAATCAGGATAACTTATGTTACCCTGGTAGCCGTGCGGGGCGTCCCAATGGCTGCGAGGTTAAACCTATTCTACCAAACACTTCTACTACAAAAGACACTTCCAGCCAATAGGTCTGATCAAACAGGACAAATTGATCGACTTATCTAGTAAGAGACATCAGATCTAACGTCACTTTCAAAACCTGGGTATTGAGGGTAAGCATTAAAACTTAGTGATACTGCTCCCAGGTCCCTACTCAACAGTCTGACAGTACCGGTACTCTTAAGTGTCTATAAACAAATGAAAACATTCATACATAAAACCTTATAACATAAACACTGCTATCTGAGATGGGCTCTAAGGGATGACAGAACCATTCCTCAAATACCTTTCCCTTTGCAGTACATAGTACTGTCTATCCCCCCTAGTCGTCTTTACTTCCCTACACCTAATTTCATTTTTGCACAGTTTAATGAAGTTTAAAAATTTACCTCGCATACACGTTATTCTTTTAATTATTATATATTTGTTACCCTGTGATTGGATAGATTATCTACTTAGTAAATGTCAAGATGATATCCAATTATATGTTAAATATGTTGCTTAGCTTATAAATTAATGATAAAAGTCCGTTGCTCAAAAACTAAAATAAAACAATAATATTAGAATACATATTTTATACATGCTCTTGTTTATTACAATCCGTTTACATTTTTTTCTTAATCTCGACTTTGGAAATCAGTAATGTTGTCTATCTTTTATTGTTAGTAAAACAATTTGTCAAATCACAAAAACGTGGCAGAAAGAAATCTCCAATATATATAGTTTAAGAAGTGGTGCATCTTTTTGAGAATGCACACGTGATTGTTGTTAAAGCGCCACCTGTAGTGGTTATTTTATCTAAAAACGAACGCAGTTCTTTGCGTAAACGGAGTGAGTTCTATAAATAACACGCATAAGATCAATTCTTGCTTCACATCCAACCAATTTATAAGTCTTCCTTATAAAAAGGCCCCCTCACGTACATTGCCAGCCCGCCATCTCGATTGCCGATCGGTTATCATAGGCGAGGCATTTTAATCTTTCATTCAAATGAAAAGTAGGGCGGGGTTGGGGAATTTCTAACTCCTATAGTTTCTCATTGTATGAAATGGTTTATTTTTTACTGAAATACTTCTTCATGAAACAGATTAAGTTGCGAAGATATTCTACACGAGCGTAATATCTCAGAATGTTTTTCTCTTACTGTTGTCACTTAGGCTGCCGCGTGTATCGTATCAATTTACTATGATACAACTGTGTTTGTTCATTGAGTGTCGCTTTACTATTTTGTTAATATAATTAGTTTTGATGGACTTGGTTCGAACTTAACGAACAAGAAATAAACTCTTGAGAGGAGTGAAAATAACTAAATAAAAGAGATTATTTCTTGCAATGAAAAAGTTTTATTCCATAAGCGAACTTAAAATCCAGAATTGCAGTATTTAACAATTGCCCATGAAGGCTTGCAGGATTTAACAATTGCCCATGAAGGCTTGCAGGATTTATGAGTGTTAAATGTTAACTACACTTCATGTCCTTCTCATAAAAAAATCAATCCTTCTTTTTCTGTTCCTTTATAAAAGAAT
>NW_013671747.1:7883-10478 GCF_000517525.1 Limulus polyphemus | reverse complement strand
ATTAAGTTGAGACTGGTAGCTAGTCTGGTCTTCTATTTGATGCGAGTCAGGTTCAAGCAGGTGACTAGCTTGTTGTGGACGAGAATTAAGTTGAGACTGGTAGCTAGTCTGGTCTTCTATTTGATGCGAGTCAGGTTCAAGCTGGTGACTAGCTTGTTGTGGACGAGAATTAAGTTGAGACTGGAAGCTAGTCTGGTCTTCTATTTGATGCGAGTCAGGTTCAAGCAGGTGACTAGCTTGTTGTGGACGAGAATTAAGTTGAGACTGGTAGCTAGTCTGGTCTTGTAGCTGATGCGATTGAGGTTCAAGCTGGTGACTAGCTTGTTGTGGACGAGAATTAAGTTGAGATTGGTTGCTAGTCTGGTCTTGTAGCTGATGCGATTGAGGTTCAAGCAGGTGACTAGCTTGTTGTGCACGAGAATTAAGTTGAGACTGGTAGCTAGTCTGGTTTTGTAGCTGATGCGATTGAGGTTCAAGCAGGTGACTAGCTTGTTGTGGACGAGAATTAAGTTGAGATTGGTAGCTAGTCTGGTTTTGTAGCTGATGCGATTGAGGTTCAAGCTGGTGACTAGCTTGTTGTGGACGAGAATTAAGTTGAGATTGGTAGCTAGTCTGGTTTTGTAGCTGATGTGATTGAGGTTCAAGCTGGTGACTAGCTTGTTGTGGACGAGAATTAAGTTGAGACTGGAAGCTAGTCTGGTGTTGTAGCTGCGATGCAGCTTGTTCTGGACGAGACTGTTGAGGAAGACCAACACGAGATATCGCTCCAGTGTGTAATAGTTTTGAGAAGTCTTTGGGTATGGCGTTCAAGTAATAGTAATTGGAAGATTCCTCGCATTTAACTCTGTACCACAAATCACAGTCCTGGATCTTCTGGTTGAAAACAGTGCCACTTGAGCACAAGAAGCTCTTCAATCTTGTCGCTGTGTAACAGTAATGGTATACCTGGAATAGATTAATTATTCTGGGCTGATTGGAACAATTATTATTACATATATAAACACACTTTGCCTGCAGCAAGAAGAGGTCAATCAGAATTCGACTCCTACAGTAATTTGGAGGAAAAGTCGTTGTATGTCGTCTCCCATTGGGTGAAGGGTGTTTGTTTGCTAGAATATTAAAATTGATTATTGCAGAGTTTAGCAGAACATGTTATGCCTAATGAATAAACTGATGTGTGTGTGTGTGTGTGTTCCTATCTTACATTCAGTTACGGTGTAGCTGGGTTTTGTCGAAACTCGAACCATGGTGAAATGGTGCGTGATTGATGTACATTTAGATATGGACATAACTTCTTAAGACACATTTACTGTAATGTTTATAGTTTACTCGCGGCAACTTTGTGGCCAGTGGCTTAGCGGTAAGTCTGCAGGTTTACGACGCTAAAAGTTGGGTTTCATTACCCGTGGTGGGCCAAGCACAGATAGCCCATTGTGTAGCTTTGCGCTTAACAACAATCATCCACTATCTAAAAAGTTTTTTAGAAACAATTCGGTTTGCTTAATTTTTTTCGGACTTAAATACCTGAACAGCTCAAATAACCTCATCATTTAATGTTAATTTATGAACAGAAACGAAACACTGCCTATAAGTGTCTGTTTTTGAGAGAAGCTTGACTTTACAAAAAGCGTTTATTTCATTATATTGTGATCGTTTAGTACGTAGCATAGAACATCTGTGCAGATAGCCCATTATGCAACTTTTGCGCTAAAAACAACGTAAATTAATCTTTACATTTATGATTGGTAACCCAACTTTCTGAAATGTTTCCATACATATACACGTAATTCAGTAAAGTTCGAGTTTGTGGATTAATAAAAAAAAAACTAATGCCTCAGTAATGCAGCAGTTGTCAACAAGAAAGCGCAATAAATACCACATGTAGTTCATAATATGTAAAGGTTGAATTCTGTTTAGACGAAATATTCGCCGGTGACGCGGCGTGGCCTTAGTGGTTAGTGTACCGGACTGTGAACCTAAGGGTCCACTGTGTCCTGTTACTGCAAAAACGCGCTACGCACTTTGAGGTAGTGGGTGCATTATAAGAGTGACGGTCAGATACCATTATTTTAATAGACAATAATAGCTCAAAACTAACTGCCTTCCCTCTAGTCTGTAAATTCAAAATTTAGGGACGGCTAGAGCAGATAGCCCTTGAGTAGCTTTGCGTGCATATCCGAAAGAAACAAACATTTGCCAAAAATATTTTGTCTTTCCTCTGAGAAATCAGGAAAACAAGTTTGGAAAAACCTCACGAGCCGCGTGCTGGCTGAAAATCAATATGAGGTGGCTATAACCGTGAATCCATAGCATCGAATCGACCTTTGGTGTTACATACCTTTATTAGGACAGGAGTCAATATATTTATCCTGCGTTAGCGTGAGCAGTTATAACAATACACACATGAAAAATGCGATTTTCAAGTGTTCATATTGTAGTACTATTCTATAGAAAGCATCCTGGCAGTTATATTTTGGAATTTTCTCACTAAACTAACCCTAATTTATATATATGATTTATATTTAACGCAGAATTAATAAGACGCGCTGATTTAGGGAAATTATCAGTCAGACGCTAGGTGGGCGTGGTTTGTTT
>NW_013671747.1:6492-7382 GCF_000517525.1 Limulus polyphemus | reverse complement strand
ATAGTGGGATTGACCGTCACATTATAACGCCGCCCACGGCTGAAGGGGCGAGCATGTTTGGTGTGAGGGGGATATGGGCGTGGTCCTCGGCTATTTAATATTCTGTATAAACCTCACCGACGTCTGTTAGGTGGGTTAAAACTTGAGTTTTTCGTTATTTTATGCATTCAAAGCTTGAGTTCTATTTCTATCGCTAATATCACAGAGAAGTAAAACCTATAGTTTTGTTTGTACTTCCATATTTCCCCGAATTTGAACAAACTGTTTTTCTTCTGCTATCTGTGCTAAGTCCCATCAGTTTGTACCTACCAATTAACGGTAAATCCTAATAAAATTGTGACGTTGTTCTTACTCAACGTATCTTTGAACTGACATTTTCCAACAAATAAGCTCTTGCATTCAAATATCTCACCTGACACTGTGCATCGACGTCAGCATACAGGCCTTCGTACAAATGATCTCTGCACGAGAATGGCGTTTGAGGAACTTCTCTGTAATCAGGATAATCAATGCCCGGATGTCCTCTTATTACCCTCGCTTTACCACCATCACCCTGCTGGAGACAGATTAGATTACTAAACGTTAAAAATCCGGATACTGGATCTTAGGAAAATACGTAAAAAGAAAAAAAAAAAGGTTTATGTAACGTTTTTAGAAAACTGCTTTACATTACGATTATAATTTTACTACTGTTATTAATAGAGTTACAGCTGATATTTTCTAATGTTATTAGTGGAGTTACAGCTGATATTTTCTACAGTTATTAGTAGAGTTACAGCTGATATTTTGTGTTGTTATTAGTAGAGTTACAGCTGATATTTTGTATTGTTATTGGTAGAGTTACAGCTGATATTTTCTATTGTTATTGGTAGAGTTACAGCTGATATTTT
>NW_013671747.1:0-5521 GCF_000517525.1 Limulus polyphemus | reverse complement strand
AGCTGACATTTTCTACTGTTATTAGTAGAGTTACAGGTGATATTTTGTATTGTTATTAGTACTAATAACAATACAAAATATCAGCTGTAACTCTAGAGTTACAGCTGATATTTTATATTGTTATTAGTAGAGTTACAGCTTATATTTTATATTAACAGTAGAAAATTTCAGCTGTAACTCTACTAATAACAATACAAAATATCAGCTGTAACTTTACTAATAACAATAGAAAATATCAGCTGTAACTCACTAATAACAATACAAAATATCAGCTGTAACTCTGCTGTAACTCTTACTAATAACAATACAAAATATCAATCAGGTGTAACTCTACTAATAACAGTAGAAAATGTCAGCTGTAACTCACTAACAACAGTAGAAAATATCAGCTGTAACTCCACTAATAACATTAGAAAATGAGTTACAGCTGATATTTTGTATTGTTATTAGTAGCGTTACAGCTGATATTTTCTAATGTTATTAGTAGAGTTACAGCTACTAATAACAATACAAAATATCAAACAGTAGAAAATTTCAGCTGTAACTCTACTAATAACAATACAAAATATCAGCTGTAACTTTACTAATAACAATAGAAAATATCAGCTGTAACTCATTAGTAGAGTTACAGCTGATATTTTCTACTGTTATTAGTAGAGTTACAGCTGATATTTTCTGTTGTTATTAGTATAGTTACAGCTGATATTTTGTATTGTTATTAGTAGAGTTACAGCTGACATTTTCTACTGTTATTAGTAGCGCTACAGCTGAAATTTTCTACTGTTATTAGTAGAGCTACAGCTGATATTTTGTATTGTTATTAGTAGAGTTACAGCTGATATTTTGTATTGTTATTAGTATAGTTACAGCTGATATTTTGTATTGTTATTAGTAGAGTTACAGCTGATATTTTCTACTGTTATTAGTAGAGCTACAGCTGAAATTTTCTACTGTTATTAGTAGAGTTACAGCTGATATTTTCTATTGTTATTAGTATAGTTACAGCTGATATTTTCTACTGTTATTATTAGCTTATACCTGATACTTTCTTTTTGCCCATTTACTTATGTGTCTGTTAAATGTTAAGGAGAATAATGGTAATACAGAAGTTATTTCTTTATAAACAATTGAAGGCACGAACAACTGTTGGTAAAGTTTGATAAATATTTTACTCCGGTCAACGTTTCGTGCCGCAGGTAGCGAAACCTGACATGTAGAGTAATAATTCCTCAGGCTTACCGCTGATCCTCAGGAGGGGTGGGGCTATCTTCCCATGTTTTTCAGGTATGTGTAAAATACCATCTGTACATATGTTTGCCGTTATATTTTATTATTTATAAAAACACGGATATAAAACAATATTACTTTTTGTTGTTACAAAGAGAGTCAGATAAAATAGTTTTTCTGTGCGATAAGTAACAACGAATCTACTGTAGTGGTATTAACAACGTACAGCCCTCACCATTCGAGCTAGGTTTATATATAACGAATCAGCTAAAGTGCACATGTAGCTCAGCTCTCCGCAACAGAACCTCTTCTTATATACAAAAAAAAAAAAAAAAAGAAACAGTCAGTTAACTTCTTATTTTTCAAGAAATTACGTATTAAAATATAATAATAATAATAATACGCGTCTTGGTAGGCACGACTCTCGATGATTCTGCTACTGTAGTTTTATTGTTTGTTTTCGGATCTTCGTGCAAAGCTACACAAGGGTTAGCTGCTCTAGCCGTACCTAATACTGTAATGATAAGCTAGAAGGAAAGCAGCTAGTCAACACTATCTACTGCCAACATCTGGTCTTCTCCAGTAGTGGAATTCGATTATCACTGTTATAGCCTCAAAGTACGGAGCGTGATTCTCTCTCTCTCTTTTTTGCGACAACGGAACCCGAACCATTGACCCCCAGATTCACAAACCGGCACATTAACCACAAGGCCAACACTATGGGGTATAATTTTTCAGTTAATTGGTCTCGTGTGTTTAAAGGAGATGTACCGGAGAGAGTTGCGCGGATTACGATCAAAAAGGAAAAGTAAAGTGCTTCCATTCTATGTAGTAAAGTAACAGAGGTCAGTAAGGTAGAGGTCAAGTAATTATATCTTGGAGATAGAAAAAAGCCAGCAGATCAAGTGTCAAGATAGACTTTTAAGTTATAAAAGTCAGCAGGTTAGGAGCCAAGCAAATAGAAATTTAAAGTAATACAGGTCAGTAGATCACTGGTAAAGTAGAAATAGCTTTAAGGTAACGGAGATCAAAAGTCAAAGATTAACGTTACCAGTTTTTTATCAATCGCTTGGTTCTCCGTTGTAGATATGTAGTTTTCTTCATATAAAAATAAACTGAAACTTCACAAACAAAATTGGAAAGTATTTATTATTATATTTCTAGCGTAAATGCTTGTCAAAAATGACGGGAAACCACTGGTATCCAAAAACTATTCCGTATAAAACTAGCAATATACAAAAGAATAAATAAATGAAATATAAGATTTCTGTTCACAGGAACATGCTACATATTGCTCCTGAATCTACTACATATAACTGAGCAAACAAGCTACATATTGCTCCTGAATCTACTACATATAACTGAGCAAACAAGCTACATATTGCTCCTGAATCTACTACATATAACTGAGCAAACAAGCTACATATTGCTCCTGAATCTATTACATATAACTGAGCAAACAAGCTACATATTGCTCCTGAATCTACTACATATAACTGAGCGAACATGCTACATATTGGTGCTTTTGAATAAAAGATTAAAACATATGATGACTATGTGAATGAATACACATCTGTTCTTCTTCTGAGGAAAAGTCGTCCTCTTTCCTACAGATAATTGGTAACTTCAATCTGTTTTAACAAAGGCTTTTTCGTAATAATTCCCAAGCTTAGATTTGCACTAATTTTGACTTGTGTTTCACAGGAGTTATTCCGGCTTTCCTATTTAGATTCTACCTAGCTTTACGTTATAATGATGTGAATGATGTGGTGTCACACACATAACGCCATGCCTGATCTGGTCCTGGGAACTCTCTCCTTGACAAGCTTTTATATAGCAGAAAAAGTGCCGAAATTTAGGAGCTATTTACGCCTATGTTAGTCATTAACTTCAACTAAAGTGGTAACAGGCAATCAAAAGAAGTATTTATAGGAGAAAAAGTGTAATTGGACTCGTGTAACTCACGAATGTTGGAGAAATTGAGCTTGACCGACCGACACTTGGCTTTTATATATATATTGATATTATAATTATTATAACATTTATGTCTCTGTCCCGACGTCTCTTTTTAATTTAACGGATTTTTCACTTAAGAATGTAATATTAAATATTGTAATTAACAATACCAAACCTATTTTTCTATATAGCCTATACAGAGTCTTTCTTAACATATCGCTGTCGCTTCTATTCACTAATTGGGAAAACTAAATATCGAAGGTAAATATCTGGAAACCTGAAAATAAACTAACCACAAAGTGGACTTTATACTCACCGCGTTTCCTTGGCAACAAACTGAAAACAGACCTATAAAAAAGAAAAATAAAGTTTTTGAAATATATAAAATATATATATTTTGTTCACGTTCGGAACTTCGGGATGAAGAATGAAAGTTCTCAACTGTTATGTCACAACATTATTCATAACGAAAATACGTTAATTGTTTAAGACAAAAATATAATATTTAATAGTTTTACACACAACCGTTTAAGAAATCCAGGTTCCTCTACTTTCCTAAAAAGATTCATTCTTTAGAGGGCGCTTTCGTAATCGGTTTATCCCAAGTTTTGTAACTGTTTTTTCCTTCTTTTATTATTAAAGTTCGTTTAAACGATTAAAACTCACTACATTTCTTAGTGGTTACTGTTACAAGCACTCTAAAAATGTCAGTAAAGTAAACAAACAAAATTAAACCATCTGAAAATATTCTATTATTATAATACACATGTAGATAGAGAAATAGGACAAACTTTATGATTTGACAAACGAGGGGCTAACTGGACTAGCCGACCCTAATTTTGAACTGATAGACAAGACAGCTAATGGACAGCACCCGGCGCCAACTCTTGGATTACTTTTAATTGAAGAGTGAAATTTGATTATTGTAACTCGTCTACGTCATCAAGTGCGAATTTTCGGCAATAGGGACGCAAACCGTGGATCCTCGGTTTGATAGTCAGGTACTATTACCATTACGCTACAAACACAATAAAAAGAGCGACGATTTTGTTAAACCAAAAAAAAAAAGCTCATTTTTTGTTGACTACAAATTGAAACGCTATTCAAATTTTAAAAGTACTTTTCCCTATTAGCAATACATGTATGTCTGATATCCTGATCTGTCCTTGTTTTATATTCCTTTCTTTTATTGGTATTCTCTCACTCCTGTAATCTGGTCATAAGTTAAGGTTGTCCAACGATGTCTTACAATATGTCCTAGAGAAATATTAAAATTTTTTAAACTAAACATAATAAAATTAAAAACTTCTATCACTTCCAATCACAAATGTTGAAATCTAAGTTTGTGTTGTTTTAGGGCAAAGCTACACAATTGGCTGTTTGTGTTCTGTCCACCGCGAGGAATTGAACCCAGAATTTTACCGTTGTAAGTCTGTAAACTTACCACAGACCACCGGGAGACATTTATTTACGTTTTGGCAGCAGACTAAAGAAAATGTTTCGATTTTGTTTGAAAAATTTGTCATTTCGATAAAATCATCATGAATTTTTTACAACTTTTTATTGGCTTTACGGTTCACTTAATTGAAGCTACTGAATGAGTACCATAAGATATGGTTGTGAACAGTACGTTTCTCGAGTTTTATAACATAAAGGGGAGAATCAGAAACTTTAAGATAGTGTTCGACTCTCGAACATATAAAACGTCACGTTTTCTTATTACCTCTAAAGTTCTTATACTCTTTCACCTATTAACATAAAGTAAAACCTATTGTTCTGACGTTATCTCACTTGTTAACACAAAGTAAAACCTACTGTTCTGACGTTATCTCACTTGTTAACGTAAAGTAAACATATTGATCTAACATTACCTCACCTGTTAACATATTGTTCTAACGTTATCTCACTTGTTAACACAAAGTAAAACCTACTGTTCTGACGTTATCTCACTTGTTAACGTAAAGTAAACATATTGATCTAACATTACCTCACCTGTTAACATATTGTTCTAACGTTATCTCACTTGTTAACACAAAGTAAAACCTACTGTTCTGACGTTACCTCACCTGTTAACGTAAACATATTGATCTAACATTACCTCACCTATTAACATACTGTTCTAAAGTTACCTCACTTCTTAACACAAAGTAAAACCTATTTGAAGAAAAATTTTAATATAAGTTTAACATAACAGGAAATGTACAACGTTTCGACAGGGTTGTGTCATCATCAGGTAAAAGTAATTTACACTGACACAGATACTAGATACACAGTGGTGACTATTAATATAGTCAACCAATCCCGTAAACTGAAAAGTAACCTCACAAGTAACGAGATC
>NW_013671746.1:14624-53877 GCF_000517525.1 Limulus polyphemus | reverse complement strand
TATTGGTTTATTGTATGTGGTTATTGTTCGGACGAACAATAGTAAGGAAGGGGCAGTGTTGCGTCAGCGAGTCGCATGACTACTGTGACGCCACGTTTCTAGAACTATCCTGTACTTTGGCGAATGCTCTAGTATTTACTAGATATAGGGTAGTCTGGTATATAAAAGAGGGTGACAACGTGACGGGGAGGTAATGTGGGTGTAGATAGTGAGTAATTGAACTGCAGTCAGAAGTATTGTTGACGGTTGATATAGCGTTTGTTTTAGCGCGAATATTGAAAATAAGTGTATCGTAAAGTTGTATTCGGAAAGAATAAACCAGTTTTATTAAGTAAGGACTTGTGTCGCTAAAGTTTCGTCGGAACGAAGTTACGGAAAGTTAATTAACGAACGGAGACGTAACAATATTATTACAGTATTCATTATTTCCTCATCAAAAGTTTTGTATAAGCTTCAATAACTCAATATGTTTATACTTTTAACATGGTATACATTGTGCGATGGTCAGGATAACTTTGTACGAAGAGGTAGTGGCAAAAGTTTTGGCAGTAGATGTGCTTTCTGTTACCTAGCTCTTAATGTCCTTCCACACTGTTTCATGTTATGAATTAATTGACGGTTATTGGCCGAAGTTGAAAAATCCCGGGTCAAAGTAGGAAGAGGTTAAAACGCAAAAAACAGGTCTCCATATTAACCTTATGTTAGAGTTTACGTATTACTGCAATAGTGGCAACCATTTTTTTCATTGCATTCCTCGGTAGATAGTGCTAGCACACTTTCTGAGATATATAAGACATTTATGTGCCCTCACCTACACTGTTTCTATGTTGTGTTATAGAAAATTTAACAAAGTTATATTTCGTTTAAAGACGTGGCGCCATCTATGAATGTAGTTAACGTTCACTTACGTCAAAGATAATAAATGCTCAATAACAACAATAATTGGGGTGGAGGGGGTTGTTAACCCTCATTAATATACCCCTTGTTCCAAACTATCATCTCACAAAATTTGGTTGAGATTGGCCAGCGATCTAGGAGCAATTAGATAACGGACAGACAGACACACATATTTTTGTGCTTTATATATAGATAGATAGATTAGTGTAATGTGCTTCCTTACTCAAGTATATATAGAAGTTATAATTACACGTTCTTTTCATATAACATAAAAATCTTATCAAAATGTAAACATGGTGTACTATCAAAGGTATTCATCTAAACCAAAAAAAACTCATTCAAACTACTACTTTCAAAACAGCAATCTGTATTCCAAGGTTAATTGTACTTCCATGAGGAAGCTCATTTGTTTATTTCAGAATTCTCATAAAACATCTTTCTACCGCCTGACAAACTTTGATTACACTTGCTTATGCCTTTACCAAACCACCTCTATTTTATTCTTTATTTTAAAATTGACAAGTTTCCAGAATTTTCATCTGTCAGAGCCTCCAAATAATCTGTACAATACATTCTTTGTTGTGTTATTTTGATTGTGTAACCAGATGTGCATCCTACGGCTGTTTCTTTATAGGGAGAAAGGGATGTCCAGTGTGGTGCATTTTTATAATTATTGTCATCCTGTATAAACTTGTGTACTTCAAAATCCTACATGAGCATCAGATGCATCTAACACATTTGCCAACCACTACAAAGTGCCATGTGATCTTTTGTGATATGTAAAATTGGCATTTCATCCTAGGCAGTGAAGTTTCCTACTGCTTTTATTTCATGATACATGAGCAATCTTTTATAAGCAGCTGTGAGCTATTAAACAGTAGGATTATTACACCAGCAAAAAAAAAATAATAATAATAACTCCAAAAAATCTTGTCTCAATTTATGTCAAAAGAACATTGAAGGAGGATGAAGATAATGACACTACAGTTTCATGTAATTGCTACACAGAGTTGACTACAATTAGAAACCCACTAAATTGTGAAAACATTGTCTTTCATATCTATTAGAAAAGGTTTCCAAAATGATTCGTTGGAACATCTCATTGAATTCTTTTAGTTTGTAGCCAATGGATTTCTGGAGTTCAACAAATCAGTCTGTCAAATATGCTTATAAATTTAACTGTGGACTCAGTTTTCTTAAAGTTAGGTAATTTCAAATCTGATGTAATCTACTATAGTACCTGCCACACTTGAACTTAAAGTTTGTTTGACTGCAAAGTTAACTTTCATTTTTAGCTTCTGCCATTGAATGTGTATTAATTGTAATTCATTTAAGTGTAAACCTCAAACTTTCTTGTTCTTGAAAATTGTGCAAATCTGTAATGAACTACTATTTAATATGTTCACCAGCTCCACTTGTGAAAATTTTTTTCATGTGCAAACATGTTTCAAATGAGCTTTAGCACATGACATATATCAAGTATGACACAAGTTTTGTATTTTTTATTGCTGGGTGAAATAAAAACATGGCTGCAAGATTTCTGGTAATACTTGGTACCTACTTCTTTCAAAATGGAGAAGTGGCAACTTGAACCATTAGAAATAAATGTCACAATTGTAATCTCAATATCTGACAGTTTTTGTAGGCATATTCTCACCAAGTTTGCTCATTAATGCAATTAATAAAGAAATAGCCAACAGCCACCTTCCAGTTGCTGTTTAGAGGAACAACCATAAACACCGATATCTCACAGGCAAAATGAGATATATGATCTTCTGTATTTATGCTAACATCAACATGACAAAGAAATTTCTTTCCTTCCTACTCCACGTTTTCTTATGGCCATTTATTCTAGCATTAAAACACAAATAACTTTACTAGCTTCTGCTTTTCCCTTTTTTTTGCCACATGTTGTAATTTATTAAATGCTTGTTATGTAAAGCCTGGCATTTCCATTAATGTTTTTATACCACTTTTGGATAACAGATGACTGTGATAGAGCAAGATTGAAATTACATTTTACAAAACTGTAGCCCTTGGTGGAGTAAAACTGCAATGTTAAAGCAAGAGATTACATAAGTACTTGGAGAGTCAGTTTTTTATTATATTTTCAAAATGCAATGCCCTTTTAATTATTTCTAAAGAGACATCAGAAAATGTGCTGTTCAGCATATCAAAACCACTGGTGGATATTAAATGTTCTTTTTTTTTGCTTGCATAATCACTTTTAATTAAATAATAGTTTGTTTCAAACACTTATTCTTTCGTTTTAAAATCTTTAATGTTTTCCTGCGTTCAAACGATGAACTGTTTTGTCCATTTTTCTTTTTATTGTTACAGGACTATCACTCACATGGTAGCTATGATCTAGGAGAACATGATGTTTAGAATTGTTCTGAACAGGTGTTGTACTTGAGGTAACTAGATTTGGAACAACATTAACATAAGTACTTCAATTGCTGTACTAATGTCCTCTATTTGGCAAACTACAAATAAATCACAACAGATAACAGAAACAATAATTTACTGAAGCCATTTATATTTTACCCCATTTTCTAAGTAGGTACTTCATTACATGAACAACCTGCTATATTGCCTGACTATTGACACTATCGTCATATTTCTTATTAACTATGAACCTTTACAAAAATGGTATAGCCCACTCTAGAAGAAAATTATAGTCTGTCTGTATAAATAAACAATGAACACCATTGTTGTGGCTTACATATAGAAATTAATCTTCTTAAAAATAGCAGTGGTATTATACCAGCTTACTCAATTTTCAATTACACACTCATTGATTTCACAGTGGCATTATGTTCTTTGTCATATACAGAATATATTACAAAGAAAATTTAATTTCAAATATACTGACAACTTTCTATTTATTAGTTACTTGACTGTATTATAAGGCCAGTGTGTAATATCAAGTGATTTCATTTACATGTTTAGTTTTGTTATAACAAACTTTATCTAGCAAAAGACTTTATGTAATAACAAATTCAAACAAAACTAGAAAACTGAACACCAACAGAGGTTTTCTTAGAATAAACACTTAACCTAATTTCCAACAGTTTTAACGAAATATTTGAATAATTAGAACACCATATTCCTACGTTTGAAAAAAATGACCTTTATATTCCACTTAAGTAAAAGGGAACTCTTATTTTAACTGACATTTTGCTTTTGTGGCTTCTTCAGGACTAGTACAGGGTTTTATGTTCTCTTAAAATTATGTGGAGTGTAAAGGTCGTTTTTTTTAACTTTATTACCAAAATGTGCAAATCCCTCCAGTGTGTACTACAAATTTTGAAAGACAACAAAAAATTGCCAGCATACTAACAAGTCATTATGAAATATACTTTTTGTAGGTGTTCATGACATGAACATACAGTAGACAAGCTGTTATGCTTATATGAATATTTTGACCTCTTATATCAAAATATTCTTCTTCAAAATGTTCAGAGCACAACCTGTAAGTTTCTGTTGGATATCACTTGTCTCTCTGAATATGTCAATTACAATCTGTTTTCTCCATAGTTCAGGCTGTCTCAATGGAAAGCTGTATGAAATAAAATTCCTGCTGTGACATTTTCAAGTTCTAGCTTTTTTTAATGGAAAAACAGTTTTGAATGTTGACTGAAACATTTTCATAGCTTGACAGTATTTTCACTTTCCAGTTGACCCGTTTGACAACAAATGAATAATGTAACACAAAATTACATTCCAAAAAAATTAATGTGAGTACTATAAAGTTATGACTGTAATAGGTACTCAAGTTAAGTTAAACAAGAATGAATCACAGTTTTAGATATAAAGGCTATGATACAACAAATTATCATTTAGAAGAACTGGTGTACCAATAAGTTAGTCTTCTTGATCCCAGAGCAAGACAAGAGACCACAGTGTCAATGGGAGAAGACCACAACATTAATTATTAATAAGATTTTGAGTCAAAGTAATGTATAATAACAATGATTCTGAACATGAACTTAGTGTTTTCAAGTTTCCTCTGCTCTTCCAAATGTTTGATAATACACCAATCCACTTTTTGAATCTTTTTTATTAGTATTAAATTTTATTCAAAGTTCTCATTCTGGAGCACTTGTAGCAAGTAAGTACTATATATCAATTCACACCTAGGTATTCAAGTACCTGAAACAGTTTTAATTTTCAGATGAGTACACTGCATGATTATTGCAATAGAGATTCTTGTAAAGACATTAGAGTACATTCATTTCTGCAGTTTTATTCTTATGTTACAGTTGTAACACCCAAAATATTCACACAAAAAGAGAAAGAGGAGCAACTCTATCAGCTGATTAGAAATGCACTGAAAGAATTTCATTCATTTTCAACATTCTGACAAATATAAATTACTATTTTCGTGAACCTTTGTACAAGTAATTTTTATGCAGTGAAATGGCAGCTCCTATAATTATTACCAAACAAGAATAAAATCTGAACATTTATCATTATTTCTCACATTTTATTCTGTTGTAAACATTAGTAACAAGAATAATCTTGCATTTATTTCTGAACAAGAAAAGTCAACTGGGAAAACAAAACAGACTTTTGAAAAATTGAATCCAATTCCATTTACAAACAACAACAGAAGGGAGTATGCTGATTTTTTAAATAATTACAACATGTCTAGAACTGTTGAAAATTTGTAGTTTTATTATTTTTAATTTTATAAACTTATATGGTTGGGATTGAAATTTAATTGTTAAAGAAAATTAAAAAACATTATTAATTTCAAAGATAAATTTCATTTGTTGTATGGGTAATTGCTTGTGTTATTATTCACAATATATATATTCTGGACCAGTCATATGCATTTTTAATCTCAGTTTGGGTTATTATTTTTAGTTATAAAATATTTCTAAATATAAAAAACATTATACCTACTACTGTATTCATAGAAATGATTCTACAATGCCTTAATATTGTTTGCAGAATGACTTTCAATAGGTCATACACAGACTGCAATCCATTGAAATGAATAGATATTACATTGAAAATTTTATCATCAGATCTAGCAACTCATTTACCTGATTTAGTAGCCTCCAACTTTACCAGTGTTTTAAGATAGACTACTACTATTATATCAACTTTTATATCTGAAGAGCATCATTGAGTTAAAGGAAATTTAACTATTAACTTTCAACTTAAATTTTGAAATAATTTATATCTTTATATTTGTTACATCTATTAATGAACCACACGTGCTATCAAATTTTTCTGTTCATGCCAAGTTATTTTGAAATTATTTATAACACACACCATAATTGTGGTTCAGTTCTACAGTGGGTTAAACAATAAACCTTAAATAGATAGATTCTGGTTCTTGTTACATTATTTTACATATTGACAAGTAGATTATGCAAGAAAATGATTAGCATGGCATTTTTATTTTCAGACACTGTGGGTCAAACTCTGAAATACCAGTAAAATCATGCAGAAAAGAAAAATGGCAACAAAATACTTTTATCATAAGTTATCTACAAAAAAAAAAAACACAAGGCAGATATAATTTCAGATAGTGAGGAATTTATAAGCATCTTTTTTCATTACTAAATGACTTGTCAACACAAGACATTAACCATTTATTTCTGATAAAACATTTAAAGCAGGGTTTCCCAAACTTTTTTTGAGTTGTTGACTTCTTGATAAACTTAAAGTAAATAAATTAAAATATATTTTTAAAATACGTATTTTTCATTACTGTGTGAATTTATACAATGTAGAAGATTTGAGAAAAGGAGTGAACCATTCGTTCGCTGTTCTTACTGGGTGTAAGGCAGTTACTTGTGTGGGCCAACCTTACCCTAGGAGTCATTTTTGACCCCTATGTCTTTATTCACCCCCTATACACTCTGATCAAACTAATGTAACACTTTATAAAATGAATGAGTATATTTTCAATGACATGGTGTCATATGAGAATTAGCACACTTCAACCACTACTGTCCAAAGTTCTACTGGCTGTTTCAATATGTGTAACAAATAGCCATTTTGAGAAAATCTCTAAAAAGAAGTCAGTCTAATTTAAGGATTTATCAAGGATCCAAAGGTGTATCTCAATGGCACTTACAAATGAGAAAATACATCAAAAAGATGTGTACACTGCAACAGTTGCAAGTAAATTTTTACAAATGTTCCATATTTGTAACCCAATATCACAAGTAGAAAGAAAAGCAAGTTTGTTGAAACTTTAAATTCAAAGAAAATAAATAAAAAGGTACAATTTGGTCCTCAATGGCTGTCCCTGTACACCCACTATTTATTGTTTGTGGAAATTATTGATTCTCCTCTCAAACTCTTTTACGTTTTGGTGTGTATTAAATAATTTATGCTTAATACCTGTGGATTCGAAAGAAAAGCTTCATTTAATTTATTTACTAAAAATGTGCGAAAATATTCGTATTATAATGAAAATAATGCTGAGAATACGAATTAACACAGAAATAAGCAGCCTATCCATTTTATTATTGTAAGTATAAATTTTTGAAAGTTGAAAGATACAATACAAATTAATGTTCTTTTTTAATGATAACAATTTCTAGCCAGGCGTATGACACACTTTATTATTAAGTAATACTATTAATATTACTAAGTGCTATTATTATTACAACTACTCAATACTACTAGTTAATACTATTAGTATTACTATCAGTATCACTCAATTTACTAGTTTGAGAACAGTCTCAAAGTTAAAAAATAAACTTCAGTCAATATTCGAAGATGTTTTTCTACTAAAAGAAAACTAGTAATTGGAAATGGTGCTGTGGGAAAAAGCATTATTGGCCCAAGAAATATATTCCCACAATATTTTATCATTCGACTTCGAGGTCAGTCGCCATCTTAGATTTCTTAAAACGAAAGAAATCCGATCGACCATTGATCTATATAGATACCAGTGCGTTCGACAGAGTTTGCCGCTCCTTCTTGCGTAGTATCATGGGAAGACTAGAAAAATTCCCAAATGACGAAATGGCTGTTATAAGGCAGTTGCAATTTTTGTGTCATTACGTAGTGTGTATGTGGGACGTATTACAATAAACCAATTATTTTGAAAATGTTGTAATACCAGGTCAATACTAAAGTTTCATTTTGATTTTTAATTGACGAAACAATAAGATTATTATATATGAAAGTAGTAAAAAGTTAATTTGCTTTGCACTATATCTTTAACTTTGACTGCAGAATACAGTGATAAGGCTCGAGAGAAGAATGACGTGGCATTGAAAATTGTATCTTTGTTAGGTAGCTTGTAGATGCGAAGAAGGAAAGTAGTGTGATAACGTTTGTCGAGATAAAAAACAACTAGTTATTTAATAATTAAGGTAAGCAGTCTTTACTGAATGATTTTTGGATCTGTTTTGAAATACTTCGATCGTATGAAAGTGAAACCGTAAATCATTGCTGTTTCATTTCAATATCGTATTCCATTGTGTTCAATTTTAACTTTACAAGTTGATGAATTCTACTGATAGTGATACACTCATACAGTGCTAGAGTAAGTTAGGCTTAACTTAAGACTAACGCAAAGTAACGTTAGTCGTTATACATCTCAAAAGATCTGTACGGCGTACCTTTACCGTCGACAATAGTAAGGTCTAACTTAAGTCTTAAGTTAGCCTTGTTTAAAAAAGAAGTAATTTGCAACTTTCCTGGAGAAATTGGCCTATCGTCAGACTGCCTTGAGTTGGATTTTTGTTCTATTCGCAGAATTTGTTAAAAAATAATTATAAATAGGCCTAGGCTGAGCAGGCAGCAGCATAATTAGTTGATATACTACTAATACTATTATTATCAACATTTTCGAAGTTGTAGTTATTTACACGGATAAACTTGTTCTTTGAAGAAAAATAAAATGATTGTATGTGGACAAGTGAATAACAGAATGGGAACAGAAGACCTTCTAGACATGATTTCAAGTGTATCTAGAAAAAAGAACAGGTTGAATGGTGATTTGAGAGTCGAAGTTATGTTGAGAAATACATTTCAATGGGCAGATCAAGAACTGAAACGTAAGCAACAGTGCAGGAAGCGCAAATGGGAGCAAATCAAATATGAATTGTGTAAAAAATCTAGAAAAATGTCTGATGATGAAATGGACTTTATCTACACTACACCAAGAGACTTGTTGGAAGATCCACTAAATTTAAATTGTTTCTTTGAGAAACTGAACTCTAGTAAAAAGTGCAAAGAAGTGACTGATATGGAATGTGGACACTGTTTATGATGTATTTGTAATTAATGTAAGGTAACTTACTGCCTCAATGTTTTCATGTGTGGGCCAAATAAATGTTCCACTAACTCAAGGCTTTAAAAACACCAGTATTTCTGGCCTGTTAAATATGAGAGCATTTTGTGAAGAATACCTGTTGGGTTTTATCCAAGTCATTGGTATAGTGTATTATACATATGTGCCTAATATATATTGGTTTTCTGTTGCAGTTTCCAGTGATGTGGAAGTAACCTGGCCCACAGCTTCCAGGATTAGGTACCCATTCAGAGTTGGGAAGCTAAGTAGATAAATCAAACAATTTTTTAATGTTGATTATGTACATGTAAATGAGTCTTTAAAAAATCCTGATAATTTTTAACTGTAAATTGATAGAAAAACATTCTGAGTATTTAAGATATCTAGCTAAACACCAGTCATTTTGTGCAATCTGTATTATGTTTAATTCAACAAATTTGTTTATTTAGTTTGCTGGATGTTCTGGAAATTGCAGTGTTCTAAAAATATATTTTACATGGTGTAAATGGAGTTCCTCAAATGAACTTTACCAATTTTGTTTTATGGCAATGAGAATACTCTTAAAAAAAAAAAAAATACAGATATTGTGACATGTTGGGGGTGGGGGACAAAGCATAGTTGCTTTTGCTTCTTGTAGGTTCTGCTGTAATGAGACCATGGAGTTGAAGAAACCTCTGAGTGACTTAAGTTGGAAGTATGCATGAAGTATCAACACTGCACAAGGTTTAGTTTATGATGTAAGTTACTCATTGAAACATCTTGCATTTCAAACATTGACAACTAAAACCCTGAAATAAATTGATAAATACTAAAAATGGACATGATTGAAAAAGGTTTCACTCAATAAGTAAAAACATTCAAAATGCTGTATCCCCCAATTTCTTTTAATTAGAAAAATTATTTCTGTGCATATTAACATGAATGTTGAAAAACTGGAAAAATTTCCTGGAAAACTACATCTGTAGTAATGACTCGTTCACAATTGCATAGTTGTGTACAACTTAATGTTTTAATAATTATTAGACAGGACATTTTTAATGGTTTGTAAATTAATGAATTATTATTTTTCATTATGGAGTTTACATCAGTTAAGAAAAATACTTGTGTTTTGAACTGCTCCTTTCCATGTCTTGGGTCAACACGAATATACTTCATAGAAAACTTGCAGTAACATCTTGTAAATATTCAATAAAATTGTTTACTGTGTCCACTTTTCTAATGAACAGAATAATTCTAAATATGAGTTAGTGTAAGTTTAACCATAATAAATGACTTGGGTATGATTAGTTTTAATGAAGCAATATTGGTAATGGTTTCCAAATCAATAATTCAGTCAGGTTCCACGTTGTGGAAGACCCCAAGTTTTTCTCGCCTCAATACACTGAAGTTTCCTCAAACGCGTTGGAGTTTGACCTGCAGTACTTCATACCAGTACAGAAGGTATCTGGAAGGTCAGGCAGAGTAATATATTGTTCAATGTAATAAGCTGATATATTAACATTTTCTATTTAATTTTGAATTAAGACCAAACAGATGGTGTTTCTTAATTTCTGCAGTCTAATAAACAGTTAATTTGAATGCTTCTTTAATCAGAACTTTCTATAGCATGATTTACAAAGGTTTAATATCAGTGTAAATTGATGATAAAAAAAAAAGAGTCAAGAATGAGTTCTGTATTTGTTTGCCAACATATTACCTGTTATTGGTGTTACCTAGAATTGCCTCTTAACCAATTATCAGTTTACATATTGCTTGTTATGAGCTATTTACTTCTAGAGAACTATCTGCAGTGAACAAAAATAGAATGGTCTGTATCGTTGAACAATCACCACTCATAATGTAAACTTCTTGTCCTGGAGATCTGTAAGTATACCATTCAAATTACCAGTGGTATATTCTGAAATATGCTTAGTAATACTGGACTCATGAGAATTTGATTAATTTTTAATAAAATATTTAGTATGAATTCTAAGTATGAGTGCTATCATTTGCTTGAGTTGCACTTGATGAAAATTGGGGTAAGATTTGTTTATTCATTGCAAATTTTTAAGATAACTCAAAACCAGCTATAGCTCTACATATTTTCTATAATCTAAATATCAAAGTAATACAGGGTTAACTTGAAAAGCATGCCCTTGTTTCTGTTACAAGAACAAGTAAGCTTATAAAAGTGGACATGCTTTATTAATTTATAGAAATGGATCTGTTATTATTTTGGAAGTTAATGACCAAATGTTTTTGCCCATTATTCCTATGTGTGGAAACCATAGTACTACAGTTAGCGTAGTATTTACAAAATGTATTATAATCTCTGACAAGGTTAATAGTGCTGAATCATTGAATTTTGTGATATGGAATTGTACATAATGTCAATATGTATATATCAATAAATTATTGTTCTTTTAAATTGGGCCTGTTGAGTTTACTTTTTTTATGCCAAGTGATTGATCATGTAAGGTGATTTTGAACCTGATGCAATCTGGTAGATCTGTTGCAATATGGATATTGGTATTAAGAGATGATCATATACAACATTAACAGTAATTACATAGTTTATATTATTGGTTTATTTATTGCAACACGAGTAATTGACAGTCAATTTTAAACAGAATATTCTTTTAAATTATTGAACACTAATCAAATCTTGAGATAAGGGTTTGAACTTAACATTTAAAGGAGAATTTATCACTGGCTTGAATTTTGAATTAGTTTAATCACAGTGTTAAAACTCGCCAGAAATACAACACAGTCAGCAGTGGGATTCTTTTGGTAAAAATAGAATTGATTAGACTTAAACTGTTAAAGATCATCACAATGATGGTAAAAGTCAATTTTGCTTGATGACTGCATTAGAACTAGGTCAGGAAGATGGTTGCAGATAATTGAAAAGGGAACCAAGAAGAAGTATATAGGTATATATATGTGTGGAAGGACAAGTTTATGAATTAAAAAGAAAATCACCCCTGAGAAGTTAAAGTAAAAGGTATACCAATTAAAGATACAAAAATAAAACCAGTGACAAGGTCTAAAGTTCTTGGAGATTGTAATGGCAAGGTTGAAAAATTGAAGGACTTCAGAAAGGTTATAATGATAAAATTGAATGTGTATGTAATAAAAAAAAAAAAAAAGTGTCAAGGGAGAAAAAAATAGTGATAGAATAAAAAAAACGTAAATTAGGTCAGATGCAACTTTTTGCATTGGCTTAGGAGTTTAAGCATGGAATGTCATTTACTACAAATTGTAGAATAGGAGAGCTTGGTTTATCTATACCTATTGCCACTACTGCTCTGCCATTTGTTATTGAAAAGCCTTTCTAGACTGCTTCAGAAATTATGCTACCAAATCCAGTTCCAGAATTTAGTTTGCTAATGGAGAAATTAATGGATTGTGATGCAAGTTTTATTAGGCTTTGTTCAAAGTAATTTCCAAAGGGAATTGTGAACAAGCCATCAGTCTTGCTGTCTATCTAACAGGACCAGCTTTGAGAACATTAAGTAACCTTCCAGCTCAGTCATAACAATTATTAGACATTGGTAACTGCCTTATCCAACAGGTATGGAGTTGGGACCAGAAGTACCTAAAATGTTTTGGAGGTAGGGATCTTACCCAAACTTCTGTGGAAAGGCTTGCTCAATTACCTTATCCTAGATGCCTTTTGTGAAATGATGGATTCATTGGCACATGACCAATTTCATGGATGCCACAGCAGTGAAGGATGCGAGGCTCAGATTAAAATAAAGTAGGTGTATGTCTTTTAAAAGAAGGCTCTGCAGTTGAACTAGAATCTATTAAGGTTGTAGAAATGAAAGTTCAAGAGGAAATAAATCCCAAGAAGGTAGATCTTTGAAGTGTAATTTAAAGGGACATGTACTGCAGGCAAAGACATAGTACAGTTTGTGTAAGTAGTCCCAAGTTATAAGTGCTGAATATTTTATTATATCATAATCTGTATATAATGTCTTTATTATGAATAAAGTAATGTTTGAACTGGGCTTGTTGAACTTTATGAGCCATGTGATTGAGATAATACGAGTTAAAATTAATATAATACTATTTGGTAATGTTTTACCTCTGTGACAGTAACCATACTGTATTATATAATACATGCAAGGTAATGATATAGATTATTTTTAATATTTGTTGATATAAAAGTACACTGTTCTATCAAACTAAGTACTTATTTGAAATGACTACGTAAAGAAATGTATGTGCACCTACTTAGACACAAGTCTGAAATTTTTTTTAAACACATTTACATACTAAATGTTTTATTTTTAATAATGTAACTATTTTAATCAACTTTCAAAAAATGTGGAGAACTACTCTCAAATCTACTTCCTTTATAAACATGTAGGTGTTTGGTTCTTATTTAAAGAATGTGTGTATAGATGTTTAATCATATTGTTGATTACCAAAGTTGTGGTGAGTTTCAAGTTAATTCAACTCCAGTTTTAAACTTGACATTTGTTTGAAATGTTTCTAAAAGCAGTATTAGGGTGTAACATTGACCTACTTTGTTAAAAGAATTCAAATTAATTTACTAAATTAACATTGAATATATTTTAGCATATGATACAAAATAAAGTATAGAGATATGGGAAATAACAGAACTATGTAGAATAATTTTGAGAGTGATGAATGCTATTTTTATTGTTGGAGGGGATGTTCTTTTTAGTAGGTCAGTTTTTCATCATCTGATTTTATGACTGCTAGAGCTGGGATCAAAGTCAGGATTGTGATATGACGATCACCATATTGTGTTGTATTTTATGAGTTATCATAAGAGCAAAATCACATTTGTGAATTGAAAAAATTAGGGAACTTATCTTTTATTGGATATCAAATTTTATTTTTCTAAATAGTAGCATAACATTCTATTATTTGTCCTAAATTGTATTATTTAAAGAATTTTGAAGAGAAGCTTAATAAAAAAAAAAAATCCCAAATTAAATTTGAAATTATAAATAAGTTCCCTCTAAGAAAAAAATGTTGAGTATTTTTTTTTTTGGTTGGTATCTTAACTTTTTCTAGCCTGTTTTCTGTTTTCTTTATAAAACAGCATCTGGGTATGTTAAACTTCAGTTGTAAAACTTTTACCCAATCCAAAAAGGTGTCAATTTCACTACACAATGTTTTCCTATTGCTGTATTTCATGTTTGACAAATCATAGGATGATAAGCAAAGCACTTGACCAATCTCTGGATTTTGCAATATGAACGTGTGGAGCTTATTATAGTAAGTAATATTTTATGTAGAGATTGTACTTAGTAGTGTTCAGTAGTACTTTTTAATAACCCTTAGAAAATTTGTTTCTGGAAAAAACTGCATGGGATGTATGTGACATTTAATTTTATTTATTTTTCTATAGTAGCTTAAATCATGCTGTATTGTATATTGATTTATATTAATCATTATAATGAAAAATTAACTCAAAATAGATAAATATTTAGGAAAGAAGTTGATCCATGAATGTTTTGGTTAAGATCTGGCAAGTGCATGGTCTTTACGTGAATTAGGTTTAGCACTTTGAACTGAAAGCATTTGTGACTTTTATATTCTTTTGAATTAAATTAATAGTTTAAGTTCCATAATTTAGCATAATTTTATATTTATTTCATGATAAAGATATGATTCAATATTTAGTATAACCTTGTGTGTACGTACTACTAATACCATGTAAGAATTTTATAAAACTAAAGTGGAAATATTTTTTAGTTAAACTTCTTTAATTAGCCTTAACAACCTAACTTCCCATTTAAGTTCAAAATTGTATTCTAGGGAAATTATTATTGAAAAGTAACTGATTTGCTTTTAAGTGCATTTCTCCATTATTTCTGTGATTCATAAATTGTGGAAGAAAATTAAAAGAAGCACAATAACTTATGCAATTTCTGTTCAGACCCAATTTCAAAGTGGAGTTGAACTCCAACAGAGACTTATCTATGAAATATGCTACTGTTACAGGTATGACTTGGAAATTTCAATAATTGATTGATTTTCATTATCACAGAATATAAAGTGATATGAATTACTTCTGTGCCTGAGAATATTAAGTGTAAAACAGAAGTAAACTTTTCAAAATTAAGATAATTGTTAAATAACTGTTCTTATTTTGATACCAGTAGATTAAATGTGCATTTGAGTTCATAAAACATGGGTTCTTGGTAGAAGGAAGTTTCTTTAAATGGACATATTTGTAATTTAATAATTTTTAAATGAGGTGTGCAGAAAGAAGCCTGATGAATTTTTATTGTAAAAATATCTGCAAGGCTTTTAGTATATACATCCATTAGTGGTGTAGTGATAAGCTCATGGGGTTTTTTAATGCTGACAATAGGAGGTTTCATCCTGACAATGAGATGGCACAAATAATCCAGTGTATGCAGTTTTAGGCTAAAATAATCAATAAATAAATTACAATGATTATTTTCTAGTTAAGTTTTTAGTATATTGTTTTATGATATTAAGTTTCCATTAATATTTGTTAAAAGGAAGGAAGTTACACTGTTGAGTAACATTTTTTAGTAAGTACATATATTTGTGTGTAGCTTTTATTTTCACCATACAACCAAATTATGGTTAACCTAAAAACAATGATTTTTAAACATTTTTGTTGTAATGGATTTTACCTCATTTTTTTTTACTCCAGAAGTCTGACACTATAACTAATGGGTAAGTGAATCAGAATTAAAAAGAAATGGTCATCCTTGAGCCTTATTAATAAATAGTTGGTTCTATATTTTCAAAGATGAAATAAATTCTTGGATGAAACATATCAATGAAATAAAAGTTGTTTTATCAGCCAAATTCAAATTCTAAATGGCTGAAACTGCCCAAATCTCAGTCCATTGGTAATGAGGTGTTTTTATGGCATTAGTGAAACTGGTCCGTATATATAAAGAAACAAAGAGATGGAAGTTTTATTTACCCTCTGTACAATATTGTGAAGAAAATCTTTTGAATAGTTCATTGGTGATCTTTGCAAAGCTTACTTGGATCACTCATTTCAATTTATCAAATAAGATGAATGGAAATAGAAACAAGTCTTTATTTGATAGAAGTAGTTAGAGAAGTTTGGTTTCATAGCTTACCTTTTTTTGCTGAAGCATAAGATGCTGGGGGAATAATGGCCAAGTGGTTAGGGTGCTTGATTTGCAATCTGAGGGTTACAGGTTTGAATCCATATCCCACTAAACATGCTCACTAAGTTACGGAAGGCATCAAAATGTAGGACATGGCTTTTTTTTTTATTCATTGCCATGTTTAAATGATCTATTACCTGCTAAGTATTTCAGACAATTTTTTTTTTGGTAGAAGCTATTTCTTGTTAAAATAATCAATTGAACACAATGAGTATAATCACGTTGATGAGTTGTTCTTAGTTTGCATTTAACAAAGTCTTAACAACTGAGGCCTATGGGCATTTTCAGGGTTTGGTTTTGAAACTGCAAATGGTTCATTACGGAAACAAAGTAAAGGTGTTCCACAGCGGGTGTAAGCCAAATTCTTTGTTTATAGATCTTGTGACTCTTTGAAAATGTAATGATGTAAGACACACACTAAATAAATAGAAGATGCTAGGAAGAACTTTATTTATACACATTCATAATTGAGATTGTTTTTTGCTCTTCTATTTAACATCCTGCCAGAGGTTTCATGTTAATTTAGATTCATTGTTACAAAGCAACAAGTACAAAAATCTATAAAGGAATGACACAGTGTTTTGTTTTAATTAAGGATGGCAGAATGGAATCTATATTGTATGGCCATGTAACTACTTCGCAGGGTGTGGATAGATTTTCAGAAAAATTGGTATGGAGGTTCATTAGGTCCATAACAAATTTTGCAGTTTGTGTGTGTGTGTGTCACTACCTCACTTCCTGGAGATGGAGGTTCATTTAGTCCGTGGGGAGATTTACAATTTTCAGTTTTGCCGTTATTATGGGCGTTTTTATACAATTACATATCAGAGAAGCAACTTATGTCCTAAAATAACCTTCATCTATGCTATTATTCTGCTTGTTTTTATGTACGACCGCTACGCTTTATGACCGAAAACCTGCTGCATGAGCATGCGTAGTTGAATGTTTCCTCAAGAAAAAACGGCATGCGTATTATTCACTCGACGACAAACAGTCTGCCTGCGGCAGAGAGCTGCAAAGCTCGGTGATGAAGTCTACAATTTCTGTATGAAACAAGAGGTAACAACAAAAGGGGAACGTAAATATACTTTACTAAGCATTTTGTACAGCAGAATATTAAAAACTTATTAAGTTTTTAAAAAGGTTTAACGTAGGTCGTACAATAACACAAGATTTAAGCACAGTAAAGTTTAGTCCTAACTAAACCAAAGTAAAGAAAAAAAAATGTACACAGGTTAGTGTTAATTTATCTCTATCAAACTTAGGCCTAACATTAGTTAAAATTTTATAAAGTACGGCCTTATATACAAGTGGATTTATACATTTCGATGTTTACGATTACAATTAGTTTGTATTGTGCTAGAAATGTTATATTTCAAGAAGAACTATTACCATAAAGACACTAATTTGGCCGGAAATGTTTTGCGGGTATCTGCCAGTTGATCATAAATTTATATAATTTCCGTATATCACTCCAGCTAGTAGTAGAAAAGATTCTGTATAAAAAAGAAAAATAATTATGGTGAAGAAGTGTATGTCTGATCCCTGCTCTCGTTTCCGGTTTACATATTTTCTTGAGACAATGCATAAATAAGTGCCGCATTCGATTATAAGAATAATATTGCATAGCTCTATTATGGCAGTTATGTTAATCTCTTCACTGTTAACAGTTTATTATTCCATCGATGCTTGTATTATTTATTTACATTAGAGCACATCAGCAAATAGATAAAGTGGTATTCTCGTAAAGAAACGTGCAATTATGATATAGATTCACAATTATTCTTTCAGTAGCTTCAGGGTTCCATAGTTTATAAGTTTTCCAAATAAAAGTTAACTGACTCCTGCATTAGCAATGGTACTTTTTTACCAAAAGAGTTCTTTGGCCAATTCGATATTATCCAACACCGCTGGGTACAAATTAATCAAAGTATCTTTAAATTTTCCATAGTGTTGAAAGCCATTTCTGATCCCAAAGCCTTCCACCATTCAAGTAGTTCTCCCTTCAAACAGGAAGATGTAGTTCCCACCCATTTATACTCGGGTTCTTGTGACAGTCTTTGTAAAGTTAAGAAATTCCAACATATTAGAATACGACTTCCGTCGAACTGCTCAACAGGCATAGGTGGTGGGTTGACTGCGGTGACGTAAAACAGTGAATTGTCTACAGGATAATAGGTAGAATGAACTCTTGAAGTTTGAGAGTGAACTGGAAAGGAGAGAAAACTCTCTTGTTAGTAGATCAGTAAACATTTCCACATGTTTCATCAATACTGCCACAGACTGCTTCGAACTTACCATGCCAGATTCGTTAATATTCACAAATATTTTCCGAAAAACTTGTATTTAACTGAACTTAATTATTAATGAGTTAATCACTTCAAACAAATAATCCAAACTCACAATTTAATCTCTCTGAAAGTTCCTATTAGAGGGCCAGCCTAACTGTCTAAAATAACTGCTACAACTAGGGTTGAGCAATAACAAAAAAAGCAAGCTTTATTATGCTTGGGCAACCACAGAAATCTAAAGTGTCACTACAAAATTGATAAATTACCAAAACACAGTAAATAAATGTGTCTGGCCACTACTTCAAGCTAGCGTTAGTGAACAATACAGAACATAGATACAATTTCAACCAACCAATCTATAAACAAAGCAATCAATAAAAAAAAAAAAAACAAAGAACAGATAAAACTCATTCTAAAATAACAATATTCATCATCTAAATTTCAAAATCACTAACAATCTTGAGGAATAGTCAGCAGTAACTGTTCAACTATATTTTGACGTAGGGTCATTTATTCACTTGTTAGATTGCAAATCATATTATCGTAATTTACATAATCTTGTACAAAATACCTGTAAGTAATTTACATACTATTATGCAACATTAATGATGTCTACATGTCGTTAGGGGAACTGATGCCAGTCTCATAATACATGCAAAAATACTTAAATAAACGTGATTATCAGGAAGGTGAGTTAGCGTTTTAAATGTAACTAACAATACGTAGATAAACTAAACAATAAAAGGAATAACAAATAAACTATAACCAAATAAAAACAGAATTCGCTATCTCAAAATATAATTACTGTAAAATAACGCAAATATTTCAATATAGACATTATCTTAAACACGGCTATTGTTTCCTGCAGGTACTTGCAAGCAGTAGCGGTTTTAGGGCTGTGCGGAATGAGGACAATGCCCCCCCCATATACGATATTTATGTAAAAATGCTGTTTCCTTAAAGAAATGCGGTGAGAAATTTTTAGATAAATACATTTTTTTTTCTAAATAAAATCTTATTTTTAAATACAATACTATTGAGTGTGCTGAATAACTTTCAAAAAGATCCAATAATACAAATTTAGTATTGGAAATTTCCATTTGTATTAGTTTTGGAGGTAATAAACACTTAATAACCAAAGCTTAATAGTGCAATTTTTCAAATATATTATTGTGCAGCATAATCACTTTCTCTGAATAACCCTTTAAGTCAATGCAGCTGCTCATCGAGTTATTTTAAATGGAATAATTCACTTCATCATGAAATTTAAAACATAAACATTATCAAAGTTACCAACTACTGAAATTTGAATATTATATACAAATTTAATTCCAGACATACAAGTAAACCTACTCCAACTGCAATCTACGAGCTTTCTTGTTAGGAGACTAATCAGATCACTATAATCAAGTGTTGTGTGGCAATGATAGTATGGCCAATCAGTTGCTTATGGGGTTGAATGAACAAATAGTGATATGGACAATTTGTATGAAAGCTAATCCAGTAAATTTATAAACTATGATGCTTATAGTACTTGAAGATTTTTTAAGTATGTTTGATAGTATATTGGGCTATAAAAGCAGGAGAGTTTTTGTATAAGAACACCAAATTGAATATTTATGTTACCGATACATTGTTTCAAAATCTTTGAAATAATCACTTGATTTATAATTAAAGGTTCTTTTATGTTCATTTGGAAAACTAATAAGTTTAAATGAAGTTTGAAAAATACGGAAATAGATTTTATGGCCTGTAGGAACGAAAATATTAGTTGGTTAAGGTAAACACAAGGTCAAATTTTCTAATCTTGTCATCAGTAATACGTGCCCACGTGACGACCTAACAAACAGCTGTCTTGACGTCAGTGTCTGCCCAGTTTATATATGACGACCTCTTTAATTCCAAACAAATAGCAGTCTTGACATCAGACAGAGGATGTCTCAAGGTCTATTGAAGAAGAATTTTAATTGTATAGAACTTCAAGTGAATGGTAAGTGTTGCTATTTTAAATAGTAAATTTTATTAAACAGTAAGTCATTTATTTATTATATTTAGTTGTAGCGAAATAAGCTTACTTTTCAGGATAAAAGTATGCCTCATTCAAATAATACATAATAAAACTGACATGTTATAACAGTTGACTTGTGAAAGCAAAACAGCAGGTGTCCTAAGAAATATTGTCTGCCTCAGAAACATTGTATGTAAATGATATTACATATTTTGTCAAGAACATAATCATATGGATAAAATAAATGCAAACTAGTGAAAGTGCATGTTATTTAAATAAGTGTCCTTTTCAGGATAATTGAAAAAGTATAATTAAATATAGAAACTAAAATTATAATCTGTAACATGTTTACTAAATCATACAAATGCAGTCGGCTATTTTGTTCAATATTTATAAAAAACGAATTCTAATAAAGTGTTAGAAATATTGTGTTGAGAACTGATTTATTGTTATGTTAAACCAGTAATAGATTTACATGTAATTAAATATAGACGTTCTACACACGTAGAAGCAATGAGTTCATCATCCTCCACCTATACAAACACTAACCTTAGTAACAATTCCTTCCTATATAAAACATCTAATACATAGATGAAAATTACAAATATAAGTTCAAATCTGTATGCAATCCTGTTAAACACTATCTGCCTTTGTAAGAACACCCGCCTATAGTAACAATCCTCCATGTAGCATCATCTACATTTGTAAAACGTGTTAAAACTATAAAGTAGCATGTGTAAAATCAAATATTTTGGCAAGAACATATCTATGTGGCTAGCATAAAGACTACGTTTGTATGTTAAACAAGCGTCCTTTTGCGGACATGAAGTGAAGTGATTTACATATGTAACATCGGAAAATGTAAAAAAAAAAGTATGATCAAATATAGAACTAATGAATTAGTGAAGTGTTTTTATACATAAAACTACTGTATTGGTTTTAGAACATAATTAAATCTAGCCATTGATTAAATGTTCAGACACATTGAGACATCTATAGTAACCTCATCATGATTGTGATTCCACTTCGTGGACGTCATAGCAGCATAGCAACGCGCCCTCTAGTGCCAATTCGTGGACGTCATTGTCTGCCCTGTTTTACTGAGGTTGACATACGTGTGTTCATCTAGGGACATGATATGCAGCAACTTGATAATTACAACTGTACGTAAATCACCACAGTGAATCATTTGGTGATATTAATTTATTGTATATTATTCAACTGACAAACTGTTTAAGATAAAAATTAAATGCAAGCTCAATGTATTATTCGATCTGCCACAAAATTGAGTTATACGAGTTTTGGGGATTTCCATTGTTCATCTGCATGTAGTGTAGGAATATATTATGGGTTTCTTGTTTCTGTAGTATTTATTCTCAGTTTTTTTTTGGTTTTGTATATGTACACATTTTCGCATAACACGTGGTCAAGAAGAATCGTTAAGTTGATCATGTTTCAAGTTAATTTTGTTCCTTTTGTAATTTTCAACTTTGTAATAATACCTGTTACCAACCATGGTGAACATTGCTTACAGGACTTTTCAGGATGTCGAGAGCAAATGCCCTTCACTGATTGTAGATGTAATATTTAGATATTACAGCCATACCTATGTGAAATGTGAATGGCTAAGCACGTGGTATCGCAGTCGCCTAGGTAAATACGGGTTTTCATTTCAAACAAACTTTTCACCTAGTTAGTCTTATTCTAACTCTCAACTGAACCTGACCCCGGTAGAGAGCAACCATCGGAAGTCAAGAAAGTTCATGCACTGTTTCTGTTTTAAGTGTAATAGAGGCTGTTTTTACTGTGTCTTACGTGTTCAGTCAATTATTTATCCCTTAGCATTACCTCAGCCAGTATAAGTTTAGCATTGTTTATCAATTTTATATCCTGATCGAATTTCCTGTTTGGCGGTCATATCTAATATAGCCTGAAAATAACACAGGTATACGTAAAGTCCACTACTATAATAAGCGTAGTTTTATTTTTTCGATTTGCCTAGTCCAGGGTTATGGAATTTCATAAAACCAGTATAACTTGTTGATAAATTGGGTTTCATCTTTATTTTAGTCTTCAGAATTGGTTTAGTCAAAATCTGATATTTTGTTTTTTGTGACCTAATATCTCTGGATAAAATAGAAATTCAGTGCTTGCTGAAAATCAAAGAAGTACACTGTCTTTCTTCCAACTTGATAGGGATGCGGTGCTCTATAGCAGCAACAACAAAAGACTAAAGAAACTTTTACTTTATTTTTTGAATAATTCCTGCCACTCTGTGAAATGACGCAATATTTTTTCTGTTTGTCTTATTCACCAATGATATATTTTATTTGAACACTGAACTGTTAGACCATTTTAAAAGGGAACAGTTACGATATCATTCCAGTGTCTCTAATTTCTTTTTTTTTATACCTTCAAAGCTGTCATTACTGTCTGGCCATAATATAATGTCTTAAACTTTCTGGGCTTTGAGAACAGAGTTATCCAGTGCAAGTTATTTTCTATACAATAAAAGTTCTCACAGCATGTGTCCTTTAAGTATATCTATGGACAACATTTGTTACATTTCCACCATTTCTACATCATTATGCAATGCACTTAGAGTCTGTATTTTTGTTTAAGCTTACCCACAGCTAAATCTGTATATTTTCTGGCATGTTGAAAGTCCATATCATCACACTGTATACACGAAGATAATTTTCAATTGGATGAAGTTCGTAAAAACACAGTAAGTAAACAAAAACCTGAAAGATGGCTTTCTCAAGAGACCTTTCATTTTACATCTTTCATCACATTTTATCTTGCAGCTTTGTGCTAATTTGTAAAGATGACAAATGGTAACTTCATGTGATTATCTTAGTTTATAGAGAAAATGTTTGGTATTTATCCATATTGTTCCATGGGCTTTCACGGGGCTAATCATATTGGGCATTCAAAAGAACAGGCGATCCTCTTGAGTATGAATTAAGAGTGAAACCACAGCTTTTATACTGTTGTTAAGAAATATAAAGTATTTCATTGGAACCAAATTTGGATATGAAAACCATCAATATTCTAATCTACTATAATGCTTTTTTTTTAATTCAAAAAAACGTTCATATTTCCTATGAAGAAAAAAATATTAAAGTAGTCAACATTTCATCAAAGGATCTTAAGCTATGTCCAATGAAGGTCATTTGGGCGAAGCAGTGACCACTAAATAATTCTTTCTCTTACTCTAAATTTCAACATATTTTTAGGTGTTGATATACTTTAGTGCATTTTAATGTTTGTTACTGCTAACTAAACTTGTTTCTCTTTTCGTTTTCCTAAAGAAACAAAATTTTGCTTCAGATGTAAAAAATATCCTTATGTTACAACTTTGCATTTGATAATTATATTATATACTTTATATAAATAGCTAGTGTATATTACACACGTATTACTTATGTTTAAAATATCTTTGCTTTCAATAAAAAGCAAAACATTAGAATGTTATTTGAGTCTGACATGTGGGATATTCATGACTATAGGTTATAACAATGCGTCAGTTTTGAACTAGTCTTTTTCTGTAGCACTGATGATCTAGAAGTTACTTGATTCAACTATTTAATACTCTTAAATAAAAGTTTGGTCAATCTACTGAATGTAGACTGTTACAATGAAAAGGATGAATATTCAAACTTGTAATGTTTGCCTGACTATGGATCTGTTGTTAAATAATCAAACATTTGTTAATTATATACGTTGATATAAATGGGTTTTGAATATTCAGTTGGTTGGTTTTGATGAGTGGGGGAGTACCTTGACGCAGGGCATTTTTTAAGGTATGTTTTTGGATCAAAATGGCTTGTTTATAGTTAAGCACGAATTTACATAATGGGCTAGCTGTGCTCTCCCTCCGCCTGAATGAAAACACTGTTTCTAACGTTATACGCTGCTAAATTAGGGATGGCTAGCACACATAGCCCTCGTGTAGCTTTGCGTGAAATTCAAAACAAACATCTAATTTTGTATTCACACTCTCTCGGGAAGGGTAAGATCCAATTTCTGAAACTGTTTCTGTAAATTTTGAAATACAAGTGTGATATATGTTATAAATGTTGTTAATCTAACTTGTGAGTTTTGATCCCTTGTCTTCAGTATACTAGATGCAACACTCGTATCTAACCTTTTCACAGAAGCCTTTGATTTTAGTTATTTCCTTAGAAGTTTGCAACCTGGAAGACTGCTCAGTACAGAAGTGATGATGTTTCGTGTGTTTTCTGCAAATCGAGCATTGAAGTATGCAGAAAAAGATTGAAAATGTGAGAAATGCGTTTGAAGTAGTTTTGTTTTCGATGGTGATGTTCTGAAAGAGGAGGATAATGTTATATTTGACGTCCATATCTTAAACTCTGACTACTTCAAGTGCTGATTCCAAAAACAGGTATGGGCGATGACAGCAGAACCAAATCATCATCGATCCGTGATTCACAAGTCCAGAATTTTTCTTCCATTAACAGCCTCATCATTTGTAGTGATTCCACATAATAAATCTGTTTGTATTCCGGCATAATCTAAAAGAATTGTCCAAGTTTGGAGCAAGCTTTCAGCTAAGTATTCTTCAGGTTAAATCATCCATAAAAATGCATTATATATATCAGATGGGGTTTCATTTGTGCACACCACAAATTTATTATCTTTATTCTGTCGATCTAAACTTCCACAAATTTTACTGTGTAGCACATGGTACCTGCAATACATTTACCATTTTATTTCTTTCCATTTTCCCATTAACACTTAACATTTCAGCATAAACTAATGGGTCTCTTAATGTAAATGTGAGGTAGAATGCTGTACCTGAAGTGACTGTGCCATCATATATTTGCTATAGATCGAGTTGGCCAATCATGACCTCAGTGTCTCAAGTAGGGAATCGTTATACACATCATTACAGAGATATAGTAAATGGTCTACGATATGTGGCTAATGCTTCTTACGTGTTTTTACTCAATAATGTTTCTCTTACTATGCATCCCATTTTTCTGTCACCCTCTTAGCATTTGTAGCAGCTTTAGTGCTGTGGAAACCATATGAAAATCTTAGTTATGTATACATGGGTCCTACTTATATTATGAACGACTGAATTTATAGGGATAAAACGAGTTGTTGATGTTTTAGATAAAATACATTATTGTATTTCGAAATTCAAGAAAAAATATGTTACAGAACCAAATCATCATTATAGGTGAGAAGGGGGGATCAATTACCTTGGACACACTGTGAGAAACCACTAAAATGCCGTGTCCTGGTGCGTTCTTTGGGTTGAATCATGCGAAAAGACTTCTATTACTTTGCATGTTTCATATTCTTGAACATGACACTCATTGGCAACACAAAAATGTTCCTTTAACTCTTAATTTAAAAAAAATTATCAGTTACCTTTAGATTTTGCAGCTTCTGTGGGCCAAATTCTATAATTTCGTCAGAATCTTCTCTACATTCAGATACAACATTTACCATCATGGAAATTAGCATTAACTTGTTTCTTAAGTACATAGCTACCCAATGTGCTATCTTTCCTCTACCCACCGTATTATTAGCCCTTATATTTGCTCTTTAGTCACTAAGAGAGTAAAATAACTAACTAACATAAAACTTATTAAAGGGAAAAACGAACTTGAAATCGAAAGTACTTTTGATGAGAAAAAAAGTAAGATTTTAGACAAAACATATTTTACGGCATAATTGAGAATTTTAATATTTAGAACAGGTGCTGTTTTATAACAGCTATCGGGCCCAAAGAATAAGATTACTGTTTTCGAAGGAAGTCTAGTTTAAGTTTCTGGAAACGTATAAAATGTATTTTATAACTGGAGAAGCTATTATCCGTTAACCAAAGTAAGCTGTCCTTGCTTGTGCTACTGCCATTTTGCCGTATGCACTGTCTCTATACAATATCCCCGTCCCACCAAACATGCTCGCTCTTTCAGCCGTGGGGGCGTTATAATGTGATGGTTTACATTATAACTATATATAAATTTTAACCTTCTGTGCATCGTTGGTAAAAGAGTTGGCTGTGGGTGGTGATGACTAGCTGCCTTCACTCTAGTCTTACACTGCTATATTAGGCACGGCTAGCGTAGATAGCCCTCGTGAAGCTTTGCACGAAATTCAAAAAACAAATATCTATATATAAGAATAATGGCACGTGATGCATATGAGACGTACTTGCATATATTACGGTTCATATTTCCAGGCAATTTCACAAAATATTATTAATTTGTAATTAGAAATTACACATTTATAGCATAGGTCTAATGCCAAGATCTCGGAATGAAGTCGGTAATAATTGCAATGGTGAACGCTGTCATCTGGAGAGGCAGTGAACCTGTTAGTTTTAAGAAACAGCCCACAGTACACACTGTTTGTATAATATAGATCAATCGAACGTAATGCCTTTAGATAACGTTTTTAACACAAGTTCTCAATGTTACTGCTGTGCCATCAGGAGGACATGAACTTTTTATATCTATCTAGTTTAGAATATTTAATTCAGTTTTCACTTCATTAAAAAAAAAAAATCCCCCCGTGGCACAGTGGTATGTCTACGGACTTTAATTGCTAGAAACCGGGTTTTAATACCTGTGGGGTAGCTTTGGGCTTAATAACAAACATAATTTAAAATTTCAATTTAATAAAACATTATTTCTAAGTTATAATTTATATCATAATGGTAAATAACAAAAGTCTCGATTATTTAATTAGCCCCATGTAGGGATTTGTCAGTAAAATACACAAATAGCAAGTCGAATATAAATGAGAAGTTACTTATTCTTGCAAATATGGAATGAATTTGAAGCCTATTTGAATGTTAACATTCAGGTAGTTCACATACAATAAAAGATGCATTTAATGTCATAAGAGCTATAAAAAGTTGATATTTTCAGAAATGTTCTACACATTAAATAGTAATCTTGCAAAAACTATACAGAAAGAAAACTGATTTGTGTGTTATTTACAAAAAAGTCAAATTACATAATAAACAATCTTCAAATTCAGAAATTTGAAATACATAAGTGAAAATAGTCTGAACTAATGAAATGAACAAAAGGAAAACAGCTATCAAATACAAATAATACATTTGATACTTCATGCTCAAATCATCAAACTGAACAGTAAAAAAAAATCAAGCAAGTTTTGTGTTTACAGATAAGAAGACTGAAATAGACGTGTAGTGAATACTATAATGTGAATAACAGACAAAATAAGGGTGTTTACCATCATACAAAAAAACAAAAAAAAATCGGCAGCATTAACCACTGGGGAACTAAATGCCTAACAAGCAAGATACATTCATTTTCTGCTTAAATCACTGTACGTGCCTGAGACCTAATTCATTACCAAACTGAGTCCTTTTTCTTGACTTCACAAAGTTTTTGCAAGTTCCTCCATTCAGTTTTTCTCCCATTAAATCTGATAGGCATTTTTAACATAAGACATGCATATAACATGTCAGAAATATTATACTTTTTCTAAGGATGAAGAAACCTCGTCAATTTCTTTCACTGAATTTCCAAGTTTACAAGCCAAGTTTCTTAGTATGAAAATATTTTCTGAGGCTCTATCACGTGTAACATTTCATGTATTATTTCACCAAGAAACTTTAATGATATTCTAACAAGTTGGCTTAAAACCTTACTATCTATTTTCTTAAATCGTCAAATCAACAGTGAAAAAGCCAAGTGCATCTGAAGGAATTTACCCTGCAAAAATCTGTAAGCTTTTGGAGGGTAAAGTAAATGGTCATACCAACAAAGTCTACCACATTGCTTCATTTTTCTATTTGTTAGAGTGTCCTGTAGTAAGTATCCCAACATCACGAAAAACATTTCTGATGGCTTTACATCCATTTTCCTTTAAGTCTTGTTCTTTCATCTTGATGAACTTTTCCTTGTTGGATATATTTTATCTCGCCTCTTCAAGCGTTTTCTCGTTAGTTTAACCTTCTGAAGAACCATTGTATAAAACTACATCTTTTACTGCTCGTGCTGGAACATGGTTCCTTAGTATAGTTGTGCATCAAGTGTACCTGTAAATATAGATCTAGTTGGTTTTATAGCCAGTTATTGAAAATAATATTTTGCCCCAAAATTAACACTTAAATAGAACACTATTCTGAAAGCTAAGCATTTAAATTCAATTAGTATTTTTTATATGTGCAACAGCTATTAAAACTCCATACAATTTTGCAAGTTTAGCAGTGATAAATCTTGTATTTAAAGTAATCAATTAGCCAAGTTTCCACAATAATCATTACATTTTTACTAATAACAAACATAATATTCCAGTTGAATTTCTACTTCAAATTCCCTCTTCACTGGAGACTTCTCTTTCGCTTTTATATTTTGCAGGGGATGAGTGGGGTGGAGAAATGAAGGAAATATTGATGGCACAGCATCATTTTTCAAGTATCGTGAAGCTGCTTCTGGGCGTATCTATTAAAATAGATGTCTTACTGCTTATACGACAGTATATAAAAAGCTTGAAACAATGTATTACTTGATATATTTGTAATGACTTATTATTTAATTTTTTTATTTACTGTTTTCACGTATTTCATAACGAAATGCTAAAGAAAAAATTAATAAATGCCATTTTACTAATGACATTTGGAAAAGTTATTATAAACATAACTTGAAAAGAAGATATGTTAAGTTTTATAATAGTTTGGATAATAATAAAATGCTTTAACTTGTAAACTACGTGACTGAAAACTTGATGCAAGAAATGTTCGCTGCATGCATGAATATTTGGTTGAGTCCAATCTTTTCTACATATAACAATCATTTACTTCTAAAATAAAGTTTTAATTTGTAATGGAAACGTAGAACCAAGTAGGAAATAAAATACTTCAAAGTTCTTATTACTCCGAAATAGATGGGTTGTTAAGGTACCCATACCTACTTATGATCATAAATATGTCGAAGATTAACATGTTAACAAAGCATAGTTTTTGTTTTTCAGTATTAACAATCCTGTAGTTTCTAAACTAACTGACCCCCCAGTGGATCAGTAGTAAGTCTGTAGGTTTATAACGCTAAAATTCGTGTTGCGATACTCTTGATGGGCATGGCACAATAGCCCGTTGTGTAATTTTGCGCCTAACAACAAACAACCAAACAAAATCTAAACTAACTAGTTAGGCTTACATCATACAATTGGTTATGAATTTGCAACAATATTTAAGCTATTGGTAATCTGTTATAATAATACTCAGTTTGTAGATCTTTGGATAAATGTTTCAGCACAGTCTATTATGCATGTTGTTCTTGGATAATTATCGCGAAAGGGAACGGGGCAACATGCTCGAATGGTTTCCCTAGGCAGCCATGCAACAAGTTTCTTTAATTTATCTGCCAGAACTGAAATCCACAAATTAAAAATTTTACATGCAAGGCTTTTAATTATTCCAAATCTGTGAAACAGGTAATAAAATATCAAGTGTAGCTTAAGTCGCATTAAACAAATATTAACTGATTAGCTATTTCCAATTGATAATTAAAAGTGTTAAATTAAGTCATTACCTCAACTAGGGCAAAGAAAAAACTTTTTTGGTCACATCTGTAAAGATAAGCATAAACATTTTCATTCAATGTCAACAGTGCATTAGTACGATATAGAGAACATGTAAAAAAACAATACTTTATAAAATATAGTAATCCAATACATGTGTTGATTGTGTATCAATGTAAGTAACACAGTAAAGTCTCAAACACAATCATGAAGGAATTACATGCATATGTGCACAATCATACATGGATATAATCAGCTATTATTCCATTTCAAAACAAAAGTCGTACAACGTACTATATTAAAATCATTAAATAAACCTATCTAACATACATAATGTACAGGTATAGAGAAGTGCATCACTACCTGTAACTACATTTTTTAAAGCTGACATTATCCCTCCTTCAAGTTTACTCGGTACTTCTCTTGCTTCTGTTAGCATTAAATTGATTTGGGTACATCTTGTTTGAAAGTCTGACCAGGGTTTTCAGTATATATGATCATTATATATAACATAGTCGGATTCATCGTACCGAGTGCTGTTAGCACATGTAGAATATTGATTTATGTCGTAACTGCATGTGTAACAGGTGGCTCTGTAGGCTAGTAGTTGGAGATCGACTTTACAATCAGTTACAATAGATTTATATTAAATCCAGGTATACAGTCGTGAATGGAGTATACAAGTCAGGAAGGTTACAGTTAGAATAAAGAATTGACTCCGAGACTGAGATTCAAAAACACATCAAATTTTAATATAATGTATTCACTACAAGATATATCTTTTACATTAAATATTCAGCTATTTCATTAATGAACTCTTCTACAATCGTAATTAAGTTGTTTATTATAATTAACAGATTCTTCATTAGAACGCTATCATGATTGTACTCAGATGTACTATAATTTATAATTTATCCTTAATGTTATACATTTTTATATCAGTTTCCTAACTACATGCCCCCAGTGGCACAGCGATATGTCTGTAGACTTACAACGCTAGAATTCGGGTTTCGATGCCCATGGTGGGAAGACTATGGATAGACCGTTGTGTAGCATTGTGCTTAATTACAAACAAACAAACCTAACTACATTACTCAACTGAGAGAAATAGCAATTATTACTTACATGAAAGTTCAGATGGGGTTTGGAACCTTCTGGAGTACTAAAGTTCTCATCATCTTTGGTATTTTCAGTAGAGCATCTTCAGAGACTGAGAGAGGCTCGAAGAGACATTCTCAGCGCCGGAAGACTGACTTTCTACGCCGGGGAAAACTATCTTTCTAGCCCAAAACAGAGTTCGTATACCAATTTTTTTGGTATCCTTAAAACTTTTAAGATAAATGTGGAAAATCCACTGATCTCTAGTACTAAACATATATAAAACAATACTTCATAAAATATAGTAATGTTAAAGTGGTTTGGGTAGATCTTGTTTGAAAGTCTGACCAGGGTTTTCCGCATGTATGATCATCATATATAACATAATACAATCATCGTACTGGGTGCTGGCAGTACATTTATAATATTGATTTATGTCGTAACTGCACGTAGCTTCATACAATTCAGTGTCAACATCCATTCAAAGGTTTTGGGGCAAATCATTATCATGAATGCCAGATTGTTCCTATTTTTATTTGACCTTCTTGTTCCTTTTAGTTATTACTAAAAAGGAGCCCCACAGCGGCATGTCAACTGACAGGTTTCGATACTCGTAGTGAGCAGAGCCCAGATAGCCCTTTGTGTTACTATGTGCTTAATAAGAAACAACTAAAAAGGAACTAGAGTTTTTTTAGGGTTATTTCGGTTCCATTTTTTTTAGGGATAGTCACTGTCACTAAAAGGTTTTGTTTATTTGTTTCAAGTATTCACGAAAAGCTACACAAGAGCTGTTTGGGAGTAGCTATTTATAATTTTAAACTGATAGGCTAAAGAGGAAATAGCTAGTCAACAGCACCTATTGTAAAGTCTTGGGTTACTCTAATCAAATAGTGGGAGTTGATTATCAATCTCATAATACGCACCAATTATCTCAGAGTGTGAATTGCAATTTTGTACCAATAGGGGTTGGACAATAGACATGGATTCATAGTCTGGCATGGTAACCATTAGATCTGAAAGTTAAACTACAACTTCTAAAATAAAATAACCTCTAGTAAATATCAAATAAACTGAAAATTCTATTATTGCTTTTGAAACAAATCCAAAATCAAGTTTAAACCAATCTAAAGTTGAAGTTTAAATAAAGGTACAAAGCAATTAAACTTTTTCAAAATTAAATTTAATGTAAACCACTTTTAACAAAACTTTAAGTAAACAGTAGGCCCTTACATTGAACTCAAATTCAAAAAGGGTACTAAAGTTAAAGCTAAAAGTTAAAATAGCTCTAAAACGAATAGTAATACCTGCTACAAGGATAAACCAGACTTTAAATATAAAACGTAATAGCACTAACAAAGCTAGGTTTGTTCATGAAATATTGTGTTATTAATCCTTACCATAATTCTATAGTTTTCTCATGTTAATGCTGTGGTTGTTTGACCCGCTCCAGTGAACAATGGAGGTAAGATTAATTCAATTAGATATATATATAATAAATAATTGGTGTTAAAAATAAACCAATTAATAATTTGGGGATATTAATCGTTACTATAATTCGGATTTGTAAATGACTTAAATAAAATGAATAATAATTACACTTTCATGATGACTTCGTAGAATTATTTATGTAGCTTTCTTTCATTGATGCTGTGGTTTGATCTACTTCAGGAACAAGAAGACTATCTTACTGGTGTGGTATTTTCAGTGTAAACTGATTTCCTCACGAGTATTAGATAGATCTGCTTTATATGAAGGATAATTATAGGGTAAATCTGAATTCAACTAAATGGCTGCGTTTAAGTTAAGAAATTAAATAGAATGGACACGTGTTGTAAAGTGTAAAACAATCTGTATTTAAAATGGAAAGCAAAAACACATTGTCCATACTTGTGTAAACACTGAACAGTCGTCTTTCTACCAGATCAGTGAATCATTCAACAGTTATATTTTCGAAAGATGTCTTTCCACATATTGACTCATTTCATAAGCCAAGTAGAACTCTATATTATGATAAAAACACTTGTCACACCATACCAAATAGGAAACCTTGGTTTTACCCATAAGTTATAAGTGACACCACGTGACTGTTAATTCTCTTAAAACATAAATCAATAGACTATATCGTGTTATTAATCATTATCTTAATTTCAATTTGCAAATAACTTAATTATAATTTGTACTAATTACTCTTTCACTCATGCATTCTTACAATTATCATTCTCTACTGGAAATCGAACATTTGATATGACTCTGCAGTTCGTGGGTTCAAATCCCGCCACTCAACATGTTCGCCATTTCATCCGTGCGGCATTATGATGTGATCGCCAATCCCATTATTCATTGGTAAAAGAGTAGCCCAAGAGTTGGCAGTGTGTGTGATTTTGACTTGTTGCCTTCCCTCTAGTTTGTCACTGCTAAATTAGAAACTGCTAGTTCAAATATTTTTCACGTTGCTTTGCACAAAATTCAAAACAAACAAAATAGATACTTCCAACATTATCCTACTAATTATCTGAGCTGAGATGGTGTGATCTTTCTGAGTATAAAGTAAGGAGCTGAACCACTTCTCTGCTACCAGGACATACCAAAGCCATATCCAGTCTCCATGCTGGAACTTTCATTCCTTGACAACTTTATCATAGCATTTCTGCCATATGACATCCTTCCATAGCTGATGTTATGCAAACTCATGTGCATCAGCCAATATAGATTTTAGCCACTCCACATATTCTTTCAGACACTGCTATACATCTGTTCTCAGGAGGGCCCACATATCACATTTACATGCAGCAATATTTCCCAACTCAGCATGAGAATATTAATCAAATAACTAGTTTATCTCCTTTCTGTGCAAGTTACACTGCCATGACATATAGTAAGTGTTTGTTCCATTCAGTTTGGCTGAGATTAACAAACTTTTCAATAATTCTCTTTGTATTACCCACTCTGTCAAATCATAAACTGAGGTGATAAGGCAAAGTGAACATCATCACTTTACCCAACACTTTCCTCAACTCAAAGAATAGCTGACTATTGAAACTAGCTCCTTGATTCATATGAATCTCTTCAGGTTCTCTGAATTGTACAATCTAGTGCTTTACCAACACTATGGGATATGCTGAAATATCAACCAATGGATGAGCTTCAGCCTGCTTAGTGAAGTAATTGATAACAACCAACACATACTGATTACCTCATTTTGTCTCTGGAAAATGACCACCAATATCCAGAGCTATCCTGGAATATTATTATCCAATGCATAAGCCTCAGCCTGCTTAGATTTTGAAGTTAATAAGCCATTTTAGCAACCTATTGTCTGCACAAAGGGTGAATTTGCTACCACACAGATAGTGTTAGTATTATTTGATGAAGACCATAATTGCAAGTAACTATTTCTTCGTCATGTAAGTATTGGCATTCAGGAGTCATAAGCAAACGATTAGCATACATTATCACATGTTCCAGTACATCCTGCAACTGCAATAAGACTGCCACTGTTCTACTATTGCTGGCATCGCTATCCAGCAAGAGCTCACACTCCTGTTGTGGATATGCCGTCAATGGATCTTCGACTAAAGCTAATTTGAGGAATAGGAGTGCTTAGTCACACTACTTTCTCTATCTACAATGCACAGTAGATTTAGAAAAACATTTAATTATACAGCAATCTTGGAGAAGTTGACCACAAAATGCTGTATTTTGGTGCTGGCTACATCCCTAGTGCTCCAGGGAAGTCTGTATAACAATTACTTAATTGGATATGCTTTGACTATGAATGTGTGATAGTGGGTTACTTATGCTTGACCCAGTTAGCCATATAGTCGAATAGATACATCAGAATAATCATCCAATAGGCCATTGAGTATTTACACAATTCTCAACCAATGATTCCGAGTTTGATGGCAACCGAGTATTTGCTATTGAGTATGGCATGATAGATGTAAAACTAGCAATATCATCAACTCTGATTACCTCCAGTTTTCTTGCTGTGCTGATGACTATTCCAGTGGGAAACCGGATAGCTCTCTGCCCATAATAACAAAACAACAACAGGAGTTTATCCTTCTTCTGAATTATCACAGTCCAAGCCAATGCTGCCCGCTTTCTGGACAAGAAGCAGTGCATTTTATGTGTTGGCTCTATCACCATGTTACATGGCACCAATGTACTAGATATCATCTGTAGTAAGCCATTAAACACCTCTTGTGTACATGGTGGGACTGTGACTCCCATTGTAGCATATATTTGTGTAGTTTACTCTTCCTAGGCCCATTCCTACAGAAATACAGCTCATCTGCTGCACAGGCAAGACTGACAAATACTTTGATCAGCATATCCATCTCTAGAATATCAGTGTCAGACTATATGTCAGAGATGACTAACTTAACTCTGTGGCTGATTTTATCTAGAGACTTGCTTCTCCAATCATGTTGTGTCTAGCATCATTTGTCAAAACGAAGTAAGTGTGACTAACAAGATCAATCAGTGTCCTGGCAGTGTCTGTATCAACCAGGAACTATGTCTCCCACCCTTTTATATTTACAGGTACATACCAAGTTCACCCAGGCCCGAGAGAGCTAAGCTGACTAACAAATATTTTGGTGCAAACTGGCTGCTTCACTCCCCACAGGTTGATTCCAGTTCTGACTTTGGCTGTGTTAGATTTCTGGAGCAGAAGTAGCACCAGTTTCAGCTTTCTGCTGATCCTCCTGTACATGGCATGCAGTTGGTAGATACTGGTAGCTTCACCTATTTTGCTAAACAGCAAGGTAGTTTGAAGTGACCTTGCTATGCACACTCAAAGCAGTTGCTTTTGTCCTCCCTTCAAAAGTGTGTCTGGCATTATCATAGAATTTAATGGATGTACTTTTATGTCAAATGTTTATTGAAAAAAACCAGAAGGTAGTGAACCTTTTAGAATACTGGGGTGATCATCTGACCCCTTACTTCCCCAGTTATTACCTTGACTCTCTTCTGGAGTAACGTCTGGGCAGAGCTATTTTAAACATTGACTGCAGTGCACATATCATGGTCAGACCAAGGAAGCCCTGCCCCTCATTGGGAACCAGTGATGTTGTGATGCAGTGCCAAAATGTGTCAATTGCTGATTTGTTTTTGAGCTTGGTGTGATGCACTTAGTCGAGTAAGATAATCTACCTTGGACATAGCCACAACAGTTGCCACTTTAGGTTTTTCACCTCAAGTAACTTATTCAATGACATGACTTCGAAATTCATTGATAGACAAACTGCCTTCATAAGAGGAGAAGATTTCATCGTCTCACTGGGACACCTCTGTATAAACTTATAGACGAATATATCCTTGCAATCTACCAATACCATTGCAGAGTATACCATCCCATACAACTGGCACAGATCATCTAGACCTGACTGAAGTGCTTCAGGAAGCAGTCCATATCCTCTTTTCTCATACCCTTAAACATTGGAGGTATATTTATTTTGCCTATATCAAAGCTAAATGGTTCAATGCTACCCCACAGATCACTACTTTCGTGACACCATGCCTGCTGTCTAACCTACTGGTAAACATTGTCCACTAGTTTCTCTCGGCTGGTAGCATTATCCAGATCCTTGATTGAAGTACTCTGAGAAGTCAATATGGGATAGTCCTCCCCAAGTATGTTCTGGATCACTTTGAAGCATTTTTATAATGGAGAGATAGGGCATTTTTGCAATTTTTGGTTAATAACTCAGTAAAGTGTGATTGGATGTGTACCAAATGTCATGGGCACATTAAGGTTGAGACTCCCCATCATGCTTGAAAAAATATCCGGATCATTGATCATTCTGGATCCGAAATAGATTTTCTGAGTTTTCGAAAGTGAAATTTTACATTATTCAATATAAATGCATACAATCTCGAAAGGGAGTGGTAAAGGTATGCAACCTTTCTGAATGCTCTTATTTTGGTCTGGAAATGCTTTTGCTTTCCATTTAGTCAGTTAAGATAATTAAAACATTTAAACTTAAATTTATTATCAAAAAATGCTAGTCAGTATTTGAATCATAGACTCTTAGTAATCCTAAGACTTCTTGAACTATGTATTCTTCTGACATTTATTATTTATCGTGATTATCCTCAGTCATCTGTGCCTCCTGTCCACTGAGGGTTTGGGTGAGCCAGATTATGATGGTTCTCCATTCTGGTTCTGTGGCTGCAGTAAGAATAACGTTATGCAGCATTAACAAAAGTATGATGTCTAAAAGAGAACTTATCTTAGACACAACAACTCTCTCTGACAATTGTCTCTCCTTTATATCTGACTCTTCCTTCAAAGTATGAGTCCTTTGACTCACGAAAAATCCCATTATCTCGTATTCGAATCTTCAACTTAATGATGAAAGAGATAGGTAGAGCACAGCTAATTACACTAAAAAAAATCAATCGCACTGCAATACCAAGTCCTGTAGTAATGGGCTCACAGCATAATTTTTATTGTTCTTGCCTTTTTCATGGTGTTCTCAAGCTCACTGATTTCCATGTGAGTAATCAGGTAGGTGATGCAGAATATTTGGAGACTAGCCAGAAAATGGAGATCATTATCTAAGTTTTCTTAATCTTAAATGATTTTTAAGCAAATAAAATGACTGGACACAGTGTATTAAACAGCAAAACAATATTTATTTCCATCACACAAACACAATTAAAGTTTAAATGGACAGTTACAGAAATGTTTTTGTTTTTTTTAAACCAAAGAAATTACCTTGTACTTTAATTTTAATGAATTCTCTCTAAAAATCCTCATTCCCAGATTGAGAAAACAACATTATTTTCAAGGCATAGACGCTACTCACGATGCTCTTGTTACTTTCACAACAAAACAAAGAATGTTCTATTGCAGGGGCATCACTTGACTTGATACAGGAAAATATCATTGTAAATTTCTATATTTATGTTTTCAATCTTACTGGAATTTCTTTCATGAGAAAGTACATGTAACATCCTAGTTTACTGGCCTTGTTCCATGAATAAGTAGGGCAACGGGAACTTAGTAGCTCCCTTGACCAACTTTATGTATTGTTACGTCTCTGGTCGTTGGTTAATTTTCCGTAAAAATTCTTCCCGAAAAACTTCAGTGATACAAGTACTTTCTTAAATAAAACCAGTCTATTCTTTCTTAATACAACTTTGCAATACACATAATTTCCACAGTCACTTTAACTTCAACACATGCTATAATTCACAACGATTCACACACTTTACTTACAAATTGACTCGATTATCTGTCTCTATCTCTTCAATCTGCAATTCTTCATGCTGTCACTTTTTGCCGGCTTATATATACAAAAATAGAGGGCGCACAGAGAAGACTAGAGTTGCCACGAAGAGACATGATCTTTCTAGAATCTCATGACGTGTTACTAGCGTCACGTGACTTCCGCTATCGTAACACTGCCCCTTCCTTAGTATTGTTCGTCCCGAACAATAGCCACTTACATGAAACCAATATAAAATTAACAATAACTTAATTAAATGTACAAAATTTACGAACACAAAATTAAAATTCAACAAAGTCTCTTAATTTTACGGGACGTATCTTCTTCCGTACTTGTCTCCGTCTTGTTGGCTTCTGCTTCACGTGGGTTCATCTGCTCCATCAGGAAATGTCCTATTATCGGTAATAGTCACATCAATGGTAGTAACTTCCTCAAGGGATTCACTGTTTCCCTTCTCAAAACCGAATAGAGTTTCTTCTTCGACAGTGGCTTTTCCAGGTGACACGTCTTCAGCAGCATCTTTTGTTCCATTGTTCACATCGTTCCAACTGAAATGTCCTAGGCCATGATAATGCTAAAGCCTGTTGGCATGCACCACCTTTGGCTTACCTCGCCGACCACATTTTATTGGGAAAGTCACGTCTGAGAGACGATCCACTATGTCATATGGGCATTCCCATGGAAAAGACAACTTAGGAGACCTCCCTTTGGTCTTTCTGGTATTATACAACCACACCTTGTCTCCCGGCTCAAAGCTGACTTCAGTAGAT
>NW_013671746.1:11844-13607 GCF_000517525.1 Limulus polyphemus | reverse complement strand
GGGTGGTGCAGTTGGGTAGGCCTTGTGTGCCATACTTTCCAAATTTTGTGCCAGCTCTTTCAGGCTCTCCCCTTTAGCATGGGCTCTCGTCTTAAACCTAGCCCTGTAGACTTCAGACTGATATTCGGCACCATACCTGAGTTCTAGAGCAGCTACCAGTGCTGTATAGTTGTGCCTGTCGTCTGCTGACAACTGTCCAAGTATTTCCAGTGGTTGTCCCTTCAAGCTCGTTGCCAGATATACTGCTTTCTGCTCCTCTGTCCATCCATTCATATCTGCCAGGAGCTTAAATTATGCTCTATATGCTTCCCATCGAATTCATGTGGCGTCCTTCGTACTAGAATCATCCCTATTGCTGATATTCATGTCTGGAATGTGACTTCTGACAGGACTGAAGATGTCTTCATTAGGGTTTAGCTGCGGGGTCTGGAAGGGGCTTCCCGTTGTCTGAGGCTGATTAGGTCGATGGCTAATATATCTTCCTTGTGTAAAAGACAGTAAATCATTCTTTAATGTATTCAATTCGCTTTAAAATTTGTTAATGTTTTCCATTTGTATATTCTGGCTTTCTCTCAATTGTTGGAGACTTTCTTCTTGTTTATTTTCTTTCTCCTCCATCTACTGCTGTAGTTTTTCTTTTTGTTCCTTTTCTTTTCCTCCAACCACTGCTGTAGTCTCTTTCTTGTTTCTTTTCTTTTTCTTGCAACAACTGCTGTAATCTCTCTTCTTGTTTATTTTGCTGTTCGAGCTGTTTTTTTGCAACTGCTGCTGTCTCTCTTCTTGTTTCTTTTCTTTTTCCTCCAACAACTGCTGTAATTTCTCTTCTTGTTTATTTTGCTGTTCGAGCTGCCTCTGTTGCAGATTTCTTGCAATTGCTTTTGTCTTTCTTCTTGTTTCTTTTCTCGTTCTTCTTGTTTCCTTTGCTGTTCTTGTATTGCTGCCATCAAATCTGCAAAGCTGTAGTTTGATTTGCCACTTCTCGTTTCCATTTGTTTCTTTTCCATCCCACTTCTGACACCGGTTTGTTTCGTCTCTGTTTATCTGCAATTATATGTCCAGTCACTTTATTTGCCGCGCTCTTATATACAAAAATAGAGGGTGCATAGAGAAGATTAGAGTTGCCACGAACAGATATGATCTTTCTAGAATCTCATAACGTGTTACTAGCGTCACGTGACTTCCGCTGTCTTAACAGTATTAAGAAACTTGCAATATGCACAAAATTTTATATCATTAACTGAAGGGGTAGTAAACGTTTTACATGAAGCCAGATAATGTTTTGAGGTTGAAAGAAAAAGTGATAGTAACGTCAAAAAAATATTTCGAACTTGGGAAATGGGAGTGTCCTTTGTCAGGATATAGGAGAAAGGTCTCTATCTGTCTCGCTTTCGAGCCTAATGTTACCTTTTAGTCAAGAACTCATTTGTTCATGCTTTTTCGTTTATTGTGCTGAAAATCTGGTGTCTCTAGTTCAACTGAAAGTGAAATCATAATGTTGCATTATAAGAAAATGCCTATACCTATTTGACCATACTTTCGACTAAGAAGTATGACCATAGATCCGAGACAAACATATTTTGACAGTGAAGATGAAAATGAACCCAACAGTAATGCTGCAGCTACATATATATTGTTGGAGGTGGGAGGTTAATAAAAAAATTAGTTTTGCTATTCAATACTTTAAAAGATTTATCGTGGGATATTACGACTATGGAAACATGTTGGGTACAAGCATTGTTTGTTTTTTTAATTTCGCGCAAAGC
>NW_013671746.1:8290-11779 GCF_000517525.1 Limulus polyphemus | reverse complement strand
GACTACTCTTTTACCAAGGGATAGTGGGATTGACTGTTACATTATAATGCTCCCATGGCTGAAAGGGCGACCCTCAGATTGCGAGTCAAGCGCCCTAACCACTTGGCCATGCTGGGCACAGGGTACAAAAAGCAAAACACATTACCAATTCAATTTTTTTATCTCCTATTTACTACAAATTATGTTATAGTAAAGTTGTCATGTCATTAAAAAATTTTAAATAAAGTTTAGTTTGTAAATAAACTCCTTAAGACAATAAAAATATTTTCATTTTTGTTTTTAATAAGTAAAAATATGTTTGATTTTTTAAAATTTGGAACCTACTTATGTATGATGCGTTCATAAAATTACAAAATCTTTTGAAAGTAAGGAAGAGGGGAAGAGAAACCATATACTGCTTTGCCCATATTTAAGGCTAAAAGGAAGTTGCTGCAAAGCATACTTGAGTATCGAAGTAACGATTTACTTTGTTACAACAGCGGTAGTCACGTGATGCTGGTAACACGTCATGATATTCTAGAAGGATCGAGGAACATCACAAATAATCCAGTATGTGCTAGGCGCCCTCTATTCCTCTATATAAGTGCACCGATAACGTGAGACAAATTAATCGGAATTGAATTGCAGACAGGCAGAGATAAAGACGGACAATTGAGTCAAGCGCAGTAGTGACCGTAAATAACTGCGTGAATCATTGTGAATTATAGCGTGTGTTTAAAGTGACTGTGGAAATTAAGTGTATTGCAAAGTTGAATTGAGAAAGAATAAACTAGTTTTATTTAAGAAAGGATTTGTATCTCTGAAGTTCCTCGGGAAAAATTTATTCCGGGAAATTAACAAACGAACACAGAGGCGTAACAACTTTAAAATCCGCTAATTAATTACTTGAGTCTAGAGGAATCTGTAAGAGTAATATTTTAGGTGATAAATATATTTACTCACTAATGATTTGTCGTTTTAATGGAAATTGTAGCTGAAATAGGTTTCTACGTTTGTTTGTTGTTAAGCGGAAACCTACACCAAGGTCTCTCCACCGCAGGTATCGAAACGAGATTTTTGCGTTACGAGCTCACAGACTTACTGCTAAGTCACCAGAAGGCAGTTTTCTGTGTGTTTGTGTAAATAGAACAAATATTTTCATTTATCGGTAATGTAATATACGTGTTTATTCAGTTAGTAATGTTTTTCTTTTTAGTTAAGAAATACATTGTTAGTGTTAAATTCCACATTTAATTTTTTTTTATACCTTGACTTAATTTCGTTTTCTTTTACTTATCGGGTTAGAAGCATATTTCAGAGATACTTAAGTTTGTGTAATGTATTTTCTTTAAATGCCTATCACTGTGCGTGGATTTTTCTTTTTAAAATAAAATTTTGTCATTGACCGAGAGGTTGCACATCCGCTAGGATTGTATCTCTCTATTTTTGGTTTCGAAGGTAACCTTGTATCTCAATAACATGTTAAAGCAAGTTATATGATTTAGTGATGACCTTAGGATATGCTACCGTATTATGTAACTAGTATAAATTTATATTTTAAATTTTGAATATTGAACCTTTTGCGAAAAAAGAAGATATATTTAAATTTACAGAACCTCCACTTTTCAGCTCATCATGTGTAACTGCCATCAGGTTCAAGTTTAGGTTTCAAATACTTTGCTCGTTAATCTTGTGTTTTAAAAGTACAGTTAGGGTACAATGTGAAGCTGGTCTGTCTAGTCGCTATTAAGGTGTTCTTTTTATTGTGCAAAATAAGGGAGTATTTGTATGCGATTGTTATTAGAACTATCAGATAAGGTTGTAGTCGTGTAGATGAAGTTATATTTGTTGTTATTTTTTTTTTTTAGTTTGAAATAATGGAAGATTTTTATAAATGTATTGAGAGTTTGAGTAGCGCGAAAAATGACACTGAAAAATCTGCATATCTTTTTGGTTTTGTGAAGACTTTGAAATTAATTGGTGGTGATCTGGATATTGTACAGCAAAAATATTTTTTTGATGCCATTGGAACACCATTTTTTGTTAGATTGTTAAATGCACAAAAAATTTCAGAAGGAAGCCCAGAAGAAATTGTCAGGTCAGTTGCATTAGCTGTCTTGGCTGCTTTGTCTGTTTCTCATAAATCACCAGCACATAATTTTATTTGTAGTAATCTTGATTCTTTTAAAGAAATCCTTCAGTCAAAGAAAGAGCCTATTTCAACTCATGATTTAACTCATAGAGATATTTTACAATGTCTGATAAATGTTTGCTCAACAGAAGAAGGAAGGAACTGTATATTTTCCAAACATTTTGTGAATTGTCTTACAGATATGGCTATACACTCATCATTGGAACATGAAAAAGCATTACATCTTTTAATGATTCTGAGCCATTACTTTAAGAGTGACTTATGGGATCAAGATTCATCATCATTTTCTACAATCATTGACTTTATAGCCAGAGAATTTAGAGAAGAAACTACTAGTCATAAATTTGAGCTCTGTGATACTTTAGCAAAGTTATTGACAGATAATTCAAAGTGTTCAGCAGATCCTCATGGAGGTTGGAGTCAAACAATACGAGAAGGCTTGTGTGATCTGCTAAGAAAGAAACTAGAAAGAGTACATAGTAATAGTGCTTTTAAATTGGCCTGTGCAATGGTGGAGAGATTTGGATTACTTTGGATTTCGAACAACAGAGATGAAGCAGAAACAGTCAGAGAAGATTTATGTCTTTTGATTCATTTAGTGGGCATAGAAGTTCAAATGATTCTGGAAAATAGAACAGTAGAAAAAATTGTTGAGAGCATAGACATGCTTTCAACATGTTACACAATTTTGGAGGCTACCATAACAGTATTACGTGATGAGTCTATATGGTGTATTGGATCAGCCACAACAGAACAGTTACTTTTAGCCATAAATGGAGCTTTTAGAGCTGTTATATCATTTGTACTAAAGGCTTCTAAAGAATGGGATGAATGGCACAATTCTTCTGAACATAAGTGTTACTTAACTCTTGTATCTGTTAGGGTACTTTCCTTCTGGTTAGCAGAAGAAACATTAGCACTTAAAGAAGAGATGTGTAAGGTCATTCCTTGCTTGTTAAAGATAGGAAAACGTGTATTTTTTGGAAAAAAAGACCAGTTTTTGGAACTGATGGATCAGACTATATGTGATCAGAGTGTTGATGTTATATGTTTCTTGTCTCCTTCTCTATACCACATGAGTGCTGATGATACAACTCGAAGAATTCTTATGGATCAAGATGCACCAAAATTGTTATTTGAGTACCTTGACTTTCAGTGGTTATTGTGGAAAAAAAGTATAAACAAAGATTCAGAAACTTGCATTACATAGCCTGGGCTCTCACACCATATGTAACATCTGCAGGTTCATTTTTTAAAGATGCCTTCAATTTTAAACATACACTAGAACAACTAAATTCGAAAGCCTTAATGGCCAGTTTTGATGTCGTGTCACACTTCACGGAAGTCCCTTCCAATTA
>NW_013671746.1:4301-7201 GCF_000517525.1 Limulus polyphemus | reverse complement strand
AGTTTTTCTTCATTACCAATTCAAGCCGTCTTCAGCTATTATTAGTCTCAAAGTGGGTTCCTCGTCATCGAATTATTACTCTTTGTGGAATTTTTATGAACATAGTGGTTTTAGAAGCAAAGATGGTTACAGAAAGTTTGTTGTTCTTTTCTCTATTAAAATTTCTGCTCAGTGCAATACCTCATATACCACGAGATTTTGAGCACATAAGCCTTAAGGCTAATATTACAGTGTTGGGGCTTCTCATTGCCAGGCAACATACTCATAAAATTAAAAGTTGTGAGACAAGTTGTTACCGCTATTTTTCAGCCAGTGTGAAATTCCTTTGGGATGCCCACCAAGTAGAAAATTCACATGATACTCCTTCTTTAGTTATTGTGTGAGAATATCGTAAAGTTTGGAGTGATATTATGGAACTTTGGTTTTTAGGTATGCAAGCACTTTCCAGTCTCCTGCCTACCATCCACTGGGTAGCTACCTTTCTCCTAGAAAGTGGTTGGCCTCAGTATATTGTTTCTTCACTAGTAAAGGTAAATTCTCATGCCGTAGAAGCAAGCACTAAATCAACTTATCAAGAATTCTTGTGTTGTTTACTATGCAACTGTCCAGATGCTAAAGAACAGCTATTGAATAGTGGTGCAATGTTAATAAGTGAAATTCATGGTTTGAAACAATTAGAAGCACTTTTGTAATAAGTGACAGGTGAAAACTATATAGTACTGAGCATATTTTTGGGTAGGGGAGCAATTTTCAGTTTTATTTTCTGTAACAGTATGAACATGTTATTGATTGATATATATATATATATATATGGTAATTTGCTTGGACTGACAGCACCAAAATAAACGGATTCAGGGTATATTTGTCAAATGTTGCCTTATTTTTCAATAGAATGAAAATATTGTCTGATTAGATTTGTTTACTTGCATTTGTCTTATAGTTTTGTAGTTTATTCTTTTTTTAAGTTCCTGAAGTTCAGAAATTGGAGACACTGTTTAAGACTTCCATTTTATCGACAATGTTTAATTTAAGTGTAGTTAAGAAGCAGATATTTTTATTTGCTTCAGTTTGAAGCTTATAAGTGATATGCAGAATTAAATTAGAATTATTTATGTAAAAGTTAACTTGCACTGTCAGTAACTTTACTGAATAGTTTCAGAAAGTCAATACCTAGTAAAAGAGTTTAAAAAATGTTTTATTTGTGAATAATTAACATTATAGAAAACCATAACACAATTTTTTTGTTGGATAAATGGTAATTTATGTTTTGTTTCCTTATGTGAAACATCTTGTAATTTGAATTTTAATCTGAGAATTACCAAAGCTTATGATGTGTAGTGCTTAAGCTGTGGAGTTTGAAGAAATAATTTATGCTTATGTTTATAATTAAAAGGAATACAGTGTTAAAATCATTACTCAATAAATAGTTATTAAAACAGGGACTTGCACTAAAAAAATCTACACATGTTTTGGTGTTCTATGACATCATCTCCTGAAGAGAAATTCACATATGGAGTGTTAGCTGTAAAAGAACTTGATATATGGATACTCATCAAGTGTTAAGCTGAGTTTATTACATAACACCACAAGAATAGTTTTAAGTAGAGCCACTAAATTTTAACTATTGGTGGTTTGAATGACCCCCCCCTCTTTTCCTATTGAAACAAATTTATTAAGATCAGTGTTTATTAATATAATACTTAGTCTACTAAATGTATCCCATCTTTATAGAAAAGGTCCTTGGACAGTGATCACATTTATTTCAATGATTTTGACTTAAAAACATAAGAACATGATCACAGTTGAAAAGATATAAAACTTTCATGTATATAGTTGATAGTAGATCCATACCTTTCTCAAGTTGAAATATTATACTGATGAGTACAAATAAACAAAACAAAAAATCTTCTGTACAATAATAACCTTTTTTTCTCATTTGAAATAGCTTAACTGAAAATAGTTTAAGTATTATGCTCTAGTATTTTCTTTAAAAAAATTGTTTTAGGGCTTGTCATAATAAACTGTATCCCACTTATTATTTATAGGGTGACTATACTGAGTATATGGTATAATAATAATAATTAAATGCTACTTTTTCAACTTTGTTTTGAGTATTTATATTTAAATTGTGCTATAAGTCTTGTTATTCACTGAAAATTAGAAGAAATAAATGCATTACTTAGATCAAAGTAATCTTTCTTTGGTCATTCATTATATATATATATAAAAAAGCTGCATAATTCAATTCTTTATAACCAGAAGTAATTGAAGTTTTTGACTACTTGCTATTTAATAGAACAATAAAATTTCATAATTATACCTTTTGTTACCCTTGCTCTGTGAGGGTATTGCAATTGGGTCTGTTTCTGCACTTGTATCTTCAAAACTAATAGACTGATATATATGAAACTTTTACACAAGATGGTAAGTCAATATAGGACAGTCCTCCCGAAATTTGCTCTGGATCTGGATTCTGGATCACTTTAAAGCATTTTTTATAATGGGGAGATTACGGCATTTATGCAATTTTTTGTTAATAACTCAGTAAAGTGTGATTGGATTTGTACCAAATGTCATGGACACATTAAGATTGAGACTTCCCTTCATGCTACCAAAAACTGTATGTATCATTTATCATTCTGGAACTGAGAAGGATTTTCTGAGTTTTTGAAAGTGAAATTTTACATAATCCAATATAAACACATGTAATCTCAAAAAGAAGCAGCATGGTAAGGGTATGCAACCTCTGATTGCTTTTGTTTTGGTCTGGAAATGCTTTGCTTTCCATTTAGTCAGTTAAGATAATTAAAACATTTTAACTTAAGTTTATTATCAAAAAAATGTTAGTCAGTATTTCAACCATGGACTAAGTAATGTTACATATTAGAATTTTGAATAGT
>NW_013671746.1:0-3689 GCF_000517525.1 Limulus polyphemus | reverse complement strand
TATATTGTTGATTCTTACTCTCGAGAATCTTCTACAAATTTGGAGAATAGGCGGGAGATTCACAATACGTATCTAACACTACAAGCTATGTATGTTTTTAAATATAAACTTAATCTAAACAACATTGATATTAAAATAAATACATAACAAATTTGTTACAGTAACCCTAAGACTTCTTGAACTATGTGTTTTTCTGACATCATGACTGTGAAAATTAGAAGTCTTAACAGCAGAAATGTGTTATTTTTATGTTATGGAAGTCTTAAAGTATACAATTCTAACAATCTTTGACTGCTACCTGTATATTTAAGTAATTTTAGCTAATACAAAATATGGTAAGTACAGATTAGAAAATTGTTCATTATGAAATTCCAAGAACAAGGTGTTATAAGTACATTAAAACATATAATGATATGTAACTTAATTGAATGAAATTGAACTGGATAATTAGAATATTCTGTCGAATTACGAGTTTTTGAACTCATAGAATTTTAAATAAATTTCTTGTTCATTCTAAACAAGAATGGTAAAATGGGTTCATTGGTTATTAATAAGCTAAAACAAAGTACAAAAGCAGGTAGATAAGTTACTGATATATTATTTTACATTATAAGAGTAGTATTGTAGATGAACCACTGTATTCTCATCATAAAGGACAATTTGTTTTTAGATGCTCAAGAGAACTATGTTGCTGGGTCTAAACATGTGATCAAATTTTTGTTACATTTAACCCTACATATTTTTCTTATCTTCATTGTCATTAAAAAGTAAGTGAATAATTATAATTTTATGTAAACTTTATAAAAACAAAGCATAGTATAATATCCAAATGTGTGAAAACATTTTCAGCAATCAAACTATTTTTAACTGAGAAAAAAATTTATACAGTTGAATGTTGTAAGGGTTAATTATTGTTGGAGTTATATTTATAGATCAAAATTATATTTTTATGCTTTTATTTATTTTGAAACATAGTTGTGTTTATATGGAGTTATTTTTTATATATTGACTTAATTTTGCTCACTGGATCTATTTTTTGCTTTTCTGTTACATTTTGTGTATTTCAAGATTGTTGCGTATGATAGAGTGTACACTGATTTATTGAAATTTTGATCAGTGATCATGTGATTTAGTTTTCTCCTTAATTTATTTCTTGTAATTTTTAAATATGGGTTTGACTGCTGAAACTCACTCACACGTTGTACCTGATCCTGATAAGTGAACTTATTTAAACATTGTACATGAGTTTGACTGCTGAACTGCATGTGGAAGAGTGTAGGGGAGACTGGAAGTGGATTATATGTATCAGGTTTAGAAAATGAATTGAGAGATATCTACCATGCTAACATTGAAAGGTTTGTTTATTTTTGAACTTCATGCAAAGCTACTAGAACACTATCTGCACTAGCCAGCCCTAATCTTGAAGTGATAGACAAGAAGAAAAACAATTAGTCAACACCACTCTCTGCCAACTTTTATGCTGCAAAGTGGAATTGGTTGTCACATTATAATGTTAAATGATTGAGAATGTTTGGTGACAGGATTTGAACTTATGACCCACAGGTTTCAAGTAGATTGCTATTACCACCTGGCCATGTCAAGGAATAACATTCAAAGGAAATTAAAGAGGAGGGAGGTTGAAATCAACACAGGTTTCCTTCAAAGTTATGTCAGAGTTGTTGTTTATTTGTACTAATTCATAAGGTAAACTTGTAGAATTGGAGCTGCTACACCAATAAAATGAACAGTGAAATTGTATTTTTTCACCAATTGAAAAATATTTAGTGTTTTGAGTGTAAAGTAATTTTCCTGAACAGAATTCAAAGATAGCCTAATATGTTATTTATTGTACATTCATGTATGAAAATAAGTTCGGGGTTTCAATTAGATGTATATACACCAGTTGTACACTAGTATTACTGCATCTATTCTAGTGTTCTTACAAAAATAGTTGATTATCATTTCTAGGGTAAACATAACACATTGTTTTCTATGAACGGTTATATATTCACATAGAAGTTATACTTGAATAGAGATTGTTGTCATAATATAGTGTAAACATAAACACTTTGGTTATGCTACATCTGTAGCTTTGCTGATTTATTTAATACCACTGTTCATGAGTCTGGAAGAATCATTTCATCCTCTCAACATTTCTTCAAAATTCTATGAATTTTCACAGGTGTCCAAGTTTCAGTAAAGTTAACAAATCTACAATGTAAGATTTATATTTTCACAATAATGTTGATTATTCTACTTGTTATATATCAAGGAAAACACTAGTTTTTTTGCCAAAATAAAAGAGGAAGACTAATAGTCTTTTCTGGTTACATAGTTTGCTCATTATGATAGCCATGCTTGTTACTTTTCTCCAAAAATAAAAAATAAATAAATATTTTGCCTTATCTTGAACATTATGTACCTCCAGCACAAGAATGCAAACCTTCATTCACAAGCTTTGCCTACTTTTGATTCTATAGTCAGGAGTTCTGTAGATAATTCAAGTTTTCAATAAGTATTTATCCAACAAAAAGAAAGAGAAAAAGGTGCAAGTATTTTTCTTAGTGATATAAATGTTAAGAGAAAAGATGTAATTGTCAAAAATGTAATCCCCCACCCCGGGTGGAACAGCGGTAGGTACACAGACTTACAATGCCAAAATCTGGGGTTCGATTCCCCATGGAGGACAACAGAGGGCCAATTGTGGCTTTGCTCTAAAACAAAGAAACAAAAAATTAGTACTCTGCTTTTGAATCACTTTCAAAATAACCTGTGTTTCGCCATTATTTGTCAGGTCGTCACTTTCCCATCTGCAGTTTCCCATCTCTGAACAAGAATACCATCTTCAAGCTTCAATTAGTCCAATTGTGCCCAGTAGTTCTTTGTCACAGGGCTTCAGCTAGACACCTTCTCCCAAGCAGGGCGCAAAACACTTGCTTGTAGACAATCAATTATTGGCTTCAAATCTTGGTCTTTCTCCTGCTCTGCTTTAATATATATATTTGGTACCACTTCACCATCATCAACTCCTTCAGTCACTTTGACTTCAGCTTGATGACACCTGGTTAGTTCAACCTCTCTTTTTGCAGCAATGTCTACAGTCATTTTTGCAGGGTCTTCGACTCAGTCCATTGGCATTTCCATGAGATTTTCCTTCTCTATATTCAATATCATAATTATACTGTTCTATCTTTCTGATCCAATGTGCCAGTTGTCTCTCTGGGTTCTTCAATTATCTCAACCAGTGTAATGCAGCATGGTCTGTTCTGATGGTAAACCTAGTCCCATAGAGGTAAAGATGGAAATATGTCAGACTCTTTACTATAGCAAGGAGTTCCCACCGTGTTACACAGTAGTTCCTCACTGTTCTCTCAAAACTCTACTAAAGTAGGCCACCACATGTTCGTTTTCACCCACTTTCTGAGACAACATTCCTCCAATTCCGACAGTAAATTACTAGCATCACAATCCAGTATGTGCGGCAGTGAGGGATCTGGTATCTTTAAAAGTGGAGCTGAGGCCAAATTTTTCATTCAATGTCTTGAAAGCATGCTGGGAAGAAACTGTCCATTCAAACTTCTGGTCCTTTTTGGTCAAATCATGTAGTGGAGCAGCTATAGTTGCAACGCCCTTCAAAAACTTCCGGTAATAGGTACAGAGTCCCAAGAAACTTCTTAACTCTCCCACAT
>NW_013671745.1:47015-54068 GCF_000517525.1 Limulus polyphemus | reverse complement strand
TCCCACACACACACACACACCCTCTTGCCACTCTGAATCTTCTAAGTATATCTTTGTGAAATTTGGCAAACTGTTTGTAAGCTTGGGACTGATTTTTGTATTGTCTGCCAATACCGATCTGATCTAAAGAATTCCCTGATGTTTTTCCAATCCAATTTTTAAGAAGATTGGATTGGTAAGTTTGTTTATTTATAAAGGTATGCAATACATTCAGGTGCCTTTGTGATGGAGAGAGTGAAATGTATCCTGAAATGAGTTCAGTCATGGAGAAGCGTCAGTGACCATCACTTCAGGTCATGTCTTTATATATATATAGAAAATCAAGAAGCTAGGACTGCGTTAATAATAGCAAATCCAAACCTGTGATAAATGACATCCAAATGAACAAAAACAAGCCCAAACGAAATTCAAATAAAGATGCTACACAAATCAAAAGGATCTCTAGGGCCCTGGCTATAATGTGTGCCCTGGGTTTTGGAGGTGTCTGTTAAAGTAGGACCCACATTGCAGTGGGGATACTCCATCTATCAGTCTTAACCTCCGTTTGTTTGTCTCACATGAATAAATTGAAAAAAAAAAAGACAAGTAGGAGAGTGATATGAGGATGCTCTAGCCTACAATGTCCCACATTTATATCACCCTTCACTGCCTGCAGACAGTTGTGGGAAGGTGACTGCTCACCAAAGTAAAATTTGTAAATAAAAAAAATTAAGAAAGACAAGATAAGGTACTACCACTTGGGGGTAAGTAAGGTAAACTTTTCTCTTGAGGTTGGAATTCCAGCCCCCATTGTAGTAGTAAAGCACTAATTAATAGCACAGTAGACAAATTATACAAGTCTGACATCCCAAACAAGTTATCTATTGTTGTTGGTTTGTTTGTTTGAATTTTTGCACAAAGCTACACAATATGCTATCTGTGCTAGGTCCACCGTGGGTATCGAAACCCGATTTCTAGCGTTGTAAGTCTGCAGACTTATATAACTCCCAACCACCACCTGTTAAATACACTGTAGCTACTAATATTCAGTCTCTAAACAAGCTTTTATATGTGATAAGGTATTCATTCACATAAAAGTAGTGCCAAGTTGTTTAAATGACCTTATTAAAACTAAAAATACTTATTGGAAACTATCGGCAAAATCTCCTTTACGTTTACTTCTTTATATTTATTTCATATGTTCTTATATTTATCACAGAATATTTTAATAATTTTATTCCAAATTTCTTTATTAAATACATTGAATATTAATTTCAACATTAATAATGAAATATTGTAATTTATTACAGATTTTACAAAATCTGAATAATTACAAAGTTATAATACTTATAACAGAAGAGTATGGCACATTACTATTAAAAGAGGGTAAGCCATATAATGGATAAGAAATATATCTTCTTTTATCAAAAATATTTAGATTGATATCATTATCAATTATTTTAATTTCAAGATCTAAATAATGTGCCTCTGCATTAGAAATTGAAGTATTTTCAGTTTCTAATTCTACCATATAAATAGTTAAATAGAATAGTTAGCTCCCATTGGAACTCTTATTACTTGTTTAAATACCTGGTTATTGAAAAAAAAACATAATTATTATAAATGCAGAAACTTGTATCTTTTATATTTTTAGAGCTAAATTTTCTTTCTTCCAGTACTATGAAAGGATAACAGTACTTTTTAATTAATGAATTTATAACAGAAATTAAATCTTTCAAAGGAATTGTGGTATACAGTTTGGTAAAATCAAATATTTGAATATTTTTTACTTGTTCACAGTTATTTAGGTATTCTAAAATGGTTTGATTATTTTTTATTATCTAAAACACGTGTTTCTTATTATTAATATTTACACTTTTAATTTGATCAAGTAGAATATTAAGTAATTAATTTAATAAATTTTGTTTTAATTTCTTCATGTGAGACTAGCGAATGGAGGTTAAAAACACAAAAAACCCAAGGCACATTTTATATCCCACATTATAGCCTGTGCCATGGGAAGTCTTTTGATTTGTGCAGCATCTTAATTTTTTTACAAAGATAAGAGTATTTTCAACATACTTTTATTTGTCATAAAATATCCTAGCATCAATCGAAAAGTGTCTTTATTTCTGGTTCAACCTCCCCTTCCTGTTTTAGTTGCAGAGAGGTTTGTTATAAGATTTACATTCATGAAGAAATACTAAATGGACATGATTTACAATATTTTGTAGTTTACTTAAGGTCCTTTGTCCAACATTCAATTTTTATCACCTTTTTTAGTCAGATAAATGCATGATGTATTTGAAGACAAGTTTTGAAGGGCGATGCACACCACTAGTACATACACATTAAGGATGTCTGGACATGTTGTTCCACACAAATGCAGATTGTCTTTGCTGATCTTGGGAGAATTGGCACCAATTTGATTGACCAATGCAGTATTTTACTTAGGTTGCAGGCTTAGCTGTTGATAAACATTACAAGTCTTTCTTACATAAAAAAATCAGAATTTTAATAATCTATTTACAATAAAGATTGATCTGTGAATTTCCAAACTCTTTACTGAGTCAGTTTGAGTGAAAGGTGATTTTCATGCTAAGAATAAAACAGTTTTGATATTTCACTTGCATTGCATTTAGGCTTTCCTGAATGAATATCAAAAGCTTTTTCATTAATATTTTATATTTTGTTTGACCTAACACTAACTGTAGGAAAATCATCAATGTGGATGAAAAGTGGAGAAATAAGAAAATCAAAAATAACTTTTTTTTTTTAGATTGACTGTAGATTGTGACAGACATTTAAAGTTATTTTTCAAACAGATTCAAATTTCTTAATCTTTTCATAGCTCATTCCATTTAATTTTATTGTTCTTAACTGTGTCTAACTAGCATAACAAAGCAATAAGTCACCTGAGAAGAGCTTAAGGTAAACTGTCAAGCTGCATCATGAGACAGTAGCCTGAAGAGAGATGATGAGAAAGTTTTTATTTAATGTTTCTTATCTAACCTAATAAGTTTCTAATTTTCTAACTTCAATTAATTTTGTTAAAACATATGTAATAATAAATAAAATATATACATAAAAGCCAAGAAATTTACCACTTACTTTAGCATTGAGATTTTTTGCACTTGGAATTATGGTTTAGTAAGCCTATTTTTAGCCACAGCATAGTGGCCCATAGAACAGCTCTGAGTTTGTTTGTTTTTCAAGTACAAACTTTTACCTCATAGCCTTGTCATCTCTTAACTGATTTGAGAGTTTGCAGTTTTGGGTTCAGGAGGTCAAACCCTTTTTATGTATTTGACCATGCCCAAGGTGTCATAGATTAATTTACTCTAATCCTGCATAAAATAATTTGAAGGTAATCTGGTAGAGATCCTGATGAGCAATAAAACTGAATCGGGCATACACATGCCTCACACTTGATATTGCTGGCACATAAAAATGTAGCTAATGAAAAGGAAGAAAAGATCTCATAGATTAATTTACTCTAATCCTACCTAAAAACATTTCAAGAATTCACTCTTGTTTGCTTAATATGTTGTTTGTCCAAAAATAATGTGTGTAACTTTCAAATATGAATTTTAAGACACTAAATAATATATCAAGCACTAGAATAGTGTCCCAAAGCTAATATAGTTTATCTAGTATTTTAAATAACATATAAATTGGTTTTAAAAATTCCATTACTACTTGGAGCAACATCTTTAGTCTAAACACACTTCTTAGGCATAATTGGCTTTAAGCACTAAAACAGAACAGACAGAATATATGCCCATTATTGATTATAATATGTTCAATAACAAGGTGGGGGAAATAATTTGAACAGTCAGTTATTCTCTGAGTTGTGCACATTGTTGACTATGGTGAAGATGCACTTTCTCCTTACCACCACCAGTCTGATGGTTTGGTGGAGCAAAAGGTATGTTGCAAGGTTTGGTAATCTCATTTGAGTTGATTGTGATGAATATTTGCTGTGTGTCATAATGCCATATCCAAGAACAAAGGTCGACTAGTTGTTCACCTAACATATTTTGGCATGAAATGATGCTTCCTATAGACATAATGTTTGGCTCACCTCCTAGTTCCATGGCATCTCAATGCTCACCAGCCTGTGTGGATTGGTTGAAAACAACATTGACAGATGCACATGAATTTACATGTCAGGAACTGGAAAAAGCAACCATATGACAGAAGAGATGCTATGACAAGACTTACCCTTGATTGGAATGGTTCACATCTTGTTCTCGAATAATTTGATTCTTTGTTGTATGACATCCAGCATGTGGATTAGCTGCAACCATCTGTTACAAATGAACTTCTTGAGCCTTGGCTTGCCCAGGAATGAGAGTACAAGGCTAATGAGTCTGAGGAAGATGAAATAGTTATGAAGCATTGAACTGATAAGAAGGCAGAAGATGAAAGTACTGAAAACACAACCAGAGGGCAACCTTTTAGTGAAAATATGAGACTGAAGTATCAAATTAACTGTGGTTATTGACCTATCAGAAATTATATGAAGAGATAGTTGGTTTCTGTAACACACACACACAAGGATATTTTAGTTTTTGAATTAAATATTCAGCAAATAGGAGATTTTACAGGAGGTTCTGAGTAACTTGCAGGAAAACACAGTTTGATCTGTTTTGCAAGTTTTGGCTGCTAACATGTCAGTCGTGCCAAACTGAAATTTGAATGAGTGAGTTAAAATTATATGTGAAAAGTAAAATTCATAAACACTATTGTTAAGCATAAAAAAAATGTATACTTGATGTACCCAGTGTTTTATTTGTTGTGTGAAATATTTTCAAAGAACACACTTTTCTGAATATATTAACATTTCTCAGTTTAAAGCTTGTTAGAATGCATAAAAATACAGACTGTGCATGTAATGCTGAAAATGAGATTTAACACTATTGTGTGAAATGTAAACATTTGTCTCTGCTGGACTTGTAGTTGAAGAAAGTTGCATTGTAGAGAAGACAGGTGCTAACGAATCTACATAGTATTCAGTATATATTGTAACTAGTGTGGGCACTCGTGCCCGACATTTCTTTCCTACCAGACCCAGGCTTTCTTGGTTCAACAACTAGATGGGAGTGGAGAGAATGTGGTGAGGTTACAGACTGGCTGTGGATCATTGTCATGATCATCTCAGATGGCTCTGCTAAAATTTAGATCAATCTTGAGACCGGGGGATGTCTGGTCTGAAAGTAGTAAGGATTGTGTTTTACAGGTAGATTAAGCTTGAGCATACATAAGTCTGTTAGACATGGAGGTTGGCTATGGGTTTATTTTTGATTTTATTCTGAAAGGTTTTTCAGGATGAAGTATTTTCATAACTGAGGAATTACAATTTTAACCCACCCTCTTGACAAAGTTTTGACCCTGCATTTTTAATCCTGACTTTCCATGTTTGAGATCAAGTTAACCCTTCTGGCTATCATCAATGGAAGGAATTAACAGTTAGTATTTTTATTTGACTTTTCAGATGTTTTGGAATTTTTGTAAATGCCTCCCACACCTGGGTTATGCCTCGCCTTCATGTCATCAGGAAATACCACCTAACTAATAGTGCTCCTGACCACAGAGCCAGAGGAGCCAGAGATTGTGTATTGAAATGATTCTGCAATGTCCAGTGTGCCAGCTGTCCATCCAGTCCTACCCATATCGGATCAGTCCTCCTTTGAATTGAAATAAACCAAGTCTAAGAAATCCAAAAGATTCAGGTCCAAGAATGAAACAAGGGAGCACTGGCAAAAGAAATACCAGTGCCCCATCAGAGTAAGCATGAAAAGTGTGCTCTCCTCTGATGAAACAATCACATCACTTGTTCCTATAGCACTTTCCTACAGCTTTGATGCCAGTGGCAATCTGTCAAGTGAGAAGGTCCCACCATAGATCTGGCAACTTTGCTTTCAACTCCTGGGCTAACCAACCAAGTGATGTCTTCATTGTGTACCCATGTGTTACCCTCAACATTGTTGGTGGTAATCCCTCTAGTGCAAAATTCCCACAGTTATGAGAAATCCTGAAAAAAAAAATTGTCCTTGAAAGTAACAAAAATGGATAAAAATTTAAAAGTCATGGAATTTCATCACAGACAACCATATCAAGTTGATGGATTTTCAGAATCATAGCTAAGGCTGTCTTGCAGTTTGCTGATTTCTCTAAATTTGGTTTTAGTCCATATTTTCAGACTTATTTCATTCTTGTGATACTCATGTACTCAGTAACTACTTTGTGGCAGTTGGTTACTGTCTGCAGACTTCAAATTCTGGACAATCAGATTAAAAATTAGCTTGTATAAAACTGGATAGCTGAAAGGATATAGCATTCCTTGTTGCCAGAGCCATACTAATGGCCTCTTGTTTACAAGGTGCCTATAGATGTTAACTGTACATGTCTTTTGGTAATGGTGTGCATAGATTTTGGCATGGTGGTTTAAGGATTTGTTCTTAAAGTGTATCATCTAGCTCTTAACTTGAAAATTTGTTGTGTGGGTAGCAGATAATTCAGATGTTCATGAATATAAGTCTAGTTGTCTGCTACTTGATGATCTTCATAAAAAATCACAGAAAGTGAATTTGCTCTTTCATAAGTTTGCTTGTCATGAGATGGAATCTGCAGCACAATGCCTGTAATATGAGGTATCACTGCATCAGATCACCATATTTATCCTAATGGACATGTGAACACAGAACACTGGAGTGCATCTTCATTCAGAGGTGAAAATTACATTGGTTTCAAAATTAGGGACAATGAAATTAAAGTATTTTTAGGAGTGGCATCTGGGGATAATGAAAACTTTTGATATCTTAAAAGGTGGTGGACTGACAGGTCAATGTGTGTCTATAGATAACTGAATAAATATAGACCTTATTGCTTTTTACCCTACTTGCACCAGAGGCATCCCACAGTTCCTAAAGTTTCCCCTAACACCTCCGCCCACTCCAAGAGGTCTTGCCTTATGATGCTTGAAAAATGCTCTTATTTCTTTTTTTTTTTTTTTTTTTACAATGAACCTCTGCTCTTTTAATGCCCTCTGCCCATTACTGGCAGACATAT
>NW_013671745.1:40121-46994 GCF_000517525.1 Limulus polyphemus | reverse complement strand
CGGTACGTTGTCCTTATTGTATGTCTTCGTAAATAAAGTACTCTTTCTTTCTTTTTTTCTTTTTTTTTTTTTGTTCTAATGAACCTCTGCTCTTTTAATGCCCTCTGCCCATTACTGGCAGACATATCATCCAAGAAATGCCAGTTTTGGACATTTTGGGAGGATAACACATAATATACTTTAAAAGAAGTGAAGGACAATGTTCATAAAGCATATTGCAATTTGTGCAAGAAAACATTTGATGTGGGAAACATGGGAATAACTGCTGTTAAAAGCCATCTGAAAGGGAAAACATGTTAATTGCTGAACCCATTGATATCTTCATTCACACCAAAGATCGCCAGCTTCTTTGCTACATCAAGGTAAGCCAAATCAGCTTATTGTGATGGGTAATCTGGTCTAACAGACAGCAGATCTTCCTGAGCAGATGGCAAGTGTACAGTAACAGCTGTGGCAGTGCAAGGGTCCTTGGAAATTGCTAATGTAATCAAGGCAGAAGTCATCTGGGCACTGCAGGTAGTAATGAGCCACTATTCATTTAATTCCTTTCAGAATGCTTCATTGACTTTGGCACTATGTTTCCTGATTGCAACATTGCACAGAACTTTGCATGTGGAGCTACAGAATGTGCCTACTAATGGAGCACTTAAAACAATGTACAACCCAACTGTATCCAAATTGCTGACTACAGATCTCAATGGATAGCCCAAATGTTAACAGGAGATTGTACCAGAATGCTGAAAGGATCTGGTAAAAACACAGAAGGGTCTCATGAGAGCCAGATATATTATCCATCAGACCCCCATAAGAAATAGAAAATCCATGGTTGCCCTAGAAGATTTGTTGTCAATGTACCTTTAGCTTTAGATAAGTAGCTCCACCTTCCCACCTAAATAGTAAATATAATGAGCTTTTATAGGTACATATAGTTGTATAATTAATTTTTGCATTTTTAGTTTATCTTCATAAAGGTTATCTATGATTAAGATTTAAAGTTTTCATTTCTACAGTGTATATTCATTATGTTCAGGTTTAATGTTTTTCATTTTGTATAGTGTATATAAATATGTTTTTTAATGTTTAGTATTGAGATCATTTGTTTTTACAAGTTACATTTTTGCTTTTAGTGTTTAGGTTAAGCTAATGTAAGATTTAGTTAAAAGGATTGTTTTTTATTTCTTTGTTTCAGTGTTTTTGAAACATTGTATCAACTATTTCCTCCTAAAGTGGATACATAACAACTGTTTATAGGTTTTAAGTTTAAAGATTTTTCATTTTTTTTTGTGTGATTTCGAGACCCTGTGTTGAACATTTTCGTTATAGTGTATTTTATTTTATCTATGTTTAAAAGCATTATTGTTAGCTGTCTCTTCTTAAAGAGGACAAGTTCTTTTGTTGAAGGGTATTATTTTATGTATCTTGTTGTTAAAGGGTTATTCATTGTATTTAATTTCATTATTAAAGGTTTCTTATTTTTTCTTGTAATTACATGTAGTCTGTGAGACTGTCTCCTTGTAAAGTGAATAGTGAGTTTCATTAAAGGTTATATTCATGTAATTTACTTTTAATGCAAGCATAGTTTATTAGAATACCCCTCCTAAAGGGAGCAGGTGAGCTATAATCGTATCTTGTATTGTATTGATTTTCCTTCTGCGCATATCCATGTTTCAGAGGAACTAGTTTTACTGGGTTAAGGGTAAGTTATTTCAATTTTTTGAAAAACTACACAATTAAAGCTTGATTTGGTATTGTTGTTTTTTGATAGTTTTATAATTAGAGATGGCCTGGTTAGCTTGGAAAGTAACAGGGAAGGAAATGTGTAATAACGAACTTTACCGTGTTTTGTACCCACTTAACTACTGTGTAATAATGTGTATTTTTTATCAATTTTTGTTTGGACACACTTTCTCTTTCACAAGAATGCATGGTGTTTTTGTAATTGGCTATAATCCTTGTTCTTTTGCAAAAAAGGTAACTTGTAATGAAGTTCAAGAGATGATTGTTTTTCTGGTCATTAAACTAATGATCACCACACCCTTTGTACATGTGACACTACAGGTACATGTCCTCTCATCTTATTGTCTTCAGAATACAACACAGGTAAATCTTATTGATCCCCTTGAAAATCAAATAAACTTCAATGAGATCACCTCTTATCCCTCTTTGCTGAAGAGAATATTGGATAACAAATCTTAACCTATCTGTAGGAGATAACCCTTCCATCTCCAGAATCCTCCTAGTAGCCCTCCTTTGAGCCTTTTCCAATAAGGCCATATTTTTTCTTAGATAACAAGACCAAAACTGTACACAATATTCCTAATGCAGCCTAACTAGTGATTTATATGAAGAGATAATTACCTTTTGTTTGATTTGTAATATATGTGATTATAAATACACCTTAAAATTCTATTGGCTTTACTGCTAGCAACAGAGCAATGCCTTGATACACTTCTGTATGAAGATTTCTTTTTTCAGTCATACTGTAGATTGGATTCCTACCTAAACAAAATGTATGGTCCAAATGATTATAACCCAAATGCACTTTCTATAAGATAATTTGCTAGATATTTATTCAACTTATTAAATGATCTAAGACATTTTGTAATACCTCAAAATTTTCAGTACAGCTAGAAATACATAATAGTTTCGTGCCATCAGCAAACTTCATTAATTTATTAATTATGCCCATATCAATCTTATTATAATGGAGCTTGTGATGTATCCGTCCAAAACTCAGATCTCGAAAACAACTGCACCAATCATAACTGGGTAATATTTTTATAACTAGGCGGTATTTTTATAGTTGAGGAATAAATGAAAAATTGAAATTTCCACAAAAAAGGAGTAAGTTTCAGATTTAAACAATAAAAATTACAAAAAAGGAGTAGGTTTAGAATATAAAACAATCAAAAACAAACTTAAAAGAAATTATTTGATTTTCTTTAGTGAAAATCTCATGAGTGTTTCAACAGAAAAGCAAGGCACATCGTTGTGTTGGATGGCTTTTCAGTGTTGGACCGAGTCGTTATATAGCCATAATAAGTAGTCCAGTTTTGTTGTTCTATATATTTTTCAGAGATACCATCATCAATGAAAGGAATTTTAAAAGTAGCCTTATTCTTTATGCTCCTTTAATTCTTTGTTGATCTGTTTGAATTTTTACCACAGAAGTGTATGATGTGTAACTGTTTTTGTATTCTTTGAAAATATGTACTAAGTAGGATAGTAAATGTTCACAGATTAAGTGAAGGAAGTTTAACTCGGAGTTGTTTGAATGGCTTCCCTGCTGAAATATAATTTTAATAAGACCTGTTTAATTCTCTAATTATTATACCTTTAGCAGACTGTGGACAATGCACATCAATGTTTATTCGATAAATCTGCTCATGGTACTTTCACGAGCTGGCTGAAAATTTTTCTCCAGAGGATTGCTGTACCCTGAATTCTTATGTTAGCTCTCTTCAAATGGTGCATCTAATCAGAGTTTCTTATGGCTAATGCTTGCTGTCTTTTGGTGTTAAATTGTACCTAGATCTCTGCTACTTCTAAGTTTGCATCGTACCTACATCTGACCTATTCAGTTCACGCTCTTAATTCCAATAATATTACTGGAAACCACTGGTAGCACCTGCTTTAGCGTGGTTGGATTGCAATGTTGATAGTAGGAATTATATCAGTGGTGTATCATCTTATGTGGTATCACCTTATGCCTAACGTACAGAAGGCTTCTGATAAGTGCCTAATTAGTGTGCATAAGGTTATTTTCAAATATCACTAGAATCTATTTCTCTTAGTTGTCGGATTCCATGATCATAGAATAATGTGTCAGGTCTTGTGTGGTTCCTCAGCTTTTTCAGTTCACTTGTTTTCATTCCTGGTGATTTCCAAGATGCCTTGTTTTGTTTCTTACAATTCATTTATAACAGTGGACATGTGCCTGTCAGAGTCTATTTCACATTAGATTGTGGGTGTTTTGTGGTACTTACTACATTAAATCTCTTATTCTATGTATCATGATAGATTCAAACTATCTGTGGTGCAACAGTACATATGAAAATTCAACACAACATTTTAAAAATTTAAGTAGATTTTAGAAACTTGCATATCTTTTTATAAGCTGAATTCTAAGAAAAAGCATAATATATTCTTAAGAATTGTAAGAATATCTAGTAGCTGTTTAACAGTACCCATCAAAATCAGGAGTGGGTTGATGACCAATAAATGCTAGGGTAACATACAATTAAAAAAGACCCAAGTGCCTTATTTTATAGGTATGTTTCTTGTTAATTATAAACTGTGTTTTTTCTGATTTATTTTAAATTCTTACATTTCTGTATTTATTACATGAATGCTCATTATTTTGCTTTAAAAACAAATGTACATTTTTCACATTAGATACCTTTGATGGATTTGACACAAAAGTACTTGAGGTAAGTAAATTTCTAATAGTAATAGGACTTCTTCTGATATAGTGTACATCTTTTCTTTTTAATATGGTATAATATTTATGGAGCATGAATCCTTATTTCTGTAACACTTTTTGAGCTGCTGATATTTTGTATTTTACATTTGTAGTCTTAACTATGAGTGTGTTAAATTCATTAATGTAATATTGTAAAAAGAATCATGAAAATGCATTAGATATGTAACATACTTGCTTTTTTTCTGGATCAGAATTGTTGGTTGCAAAAATGGATACATGTATGTGTTTATATTTCAGTAATCCTCAAAAGATTGGTTTGCATTGAACTACAATGATGGAAATCTTAAACTATCGGTGTAAAACTGTTGTATTTCTGTACTTTGTGTGTATGAATGGTTGTTTCAATAAAAGTGAACTTTATGCTTGATGTTACTTTCAAAAACACACTCACAGTTTTTTTTCAATTGTAAATTTTTTGTTGTCTGTGTGAGTAATGGTTAGGTGGTACTTCATTAAAAGGCAAATAGTAGAAATTGTTTCAATCTCAGTTTTTAAAATTACCTTTTTTTGAGTTTTATGCATGAAAATGTATCTAATATTTAGCTCGCTTGTTTGTGGAACAGTACCAAACATATGATATAGTCGTAGAGTGTAGGACACCATGATTTTACATGTTAATGCTTTTTAAATGAAAAACTGAGTCACTAATTATTTGCTTTTAAACTGCACCTTTGTGTCACCATTCAAATATCTTGTGTTTTTAGATTTTTGTTATTTTCTTTTAAATTTAATTCAGTTAGTTTCCAGTGCATTATGGAGTTGATTGATGATGTTTTTTTATATATTTGACCATGGTTTTTAATTTATAATTATATAGATGAAGACTGTATTTAACATGAAAGCAAACTTTGGTCGAACAAGAAGAATGAGTGCTCTGTGTGTCACAGGGAACAAAAATGGACTAGCTGGTATGTGGGAATGAGGAATTTTGATCTTAGATATTGTGGTGTAAAATGTCCAAGCTGGCAAATCAGTGAGATTAATTAGGTCACAAAATGTGATCAAAATGAAATCTGACTGATGCTATATTTTATTGATTATCATTTCTAGCCAGCATAAAGGCTTTTTTTTTCACCGCAGCATTAAATTTGTTGTACTACATATAGATAGTATTTCATATATAATTTTAGTTGTCCTAACTTCAGATCAGCTATTGGGTTCTGGTATCAATTGAAAGGTTGTCTGTAGCAAAGTAGAGATAGCTTTTAAACTGTTGCTTTAGAACTGGGTGATTAGTGGAATTTCCTAATCAGTTGATAACCAGGCTCATCAAAGAAGTCATTTTGATTTTTTTTGCAAAAAATATCGCTCTTAATATGGTTGATTTATTCAAAACAACTCAAGATATTTATAGCTATCTTCATCAGAGCAACACCTAGTCTATCATAAAAGAGAACAATTGATGCCCTTTTTAGTGTATATTCTAACTTTGGAGGGCCTATAAAGTCTAGAAACATAAAAATTAATAGTTGAAATTCAGTATTGGACTGACTTTTTTTCCCCTCTTGTTCACTTTTCTTAGGTTTTGCTTTGGGAAAGTCTCCAGAAGGTAGGGCTGCTATGAGAAAGGTGAGAAGCTTAAACTTATTTTGACTACAAATAAGAATTATGAGTGATATAACATAGGCATTTAAATGTAATAGGACATTAAATAGGATAATCATAGTCAGTTTTCTTCTGAGTTTCAAATGCTGAATATCATATTGGAGGTTTGCAGATGAAATAAATACAAGTTTTGACAATGTATTTCAAAACATTTGTGTTATTGAGTACAATTTTAAAAAAAGTCAGTTTATAGTATAAGTTATGTTCTATCAAGATTTTTTTTGAGCAAGTTTAAGGGTGAAGATGGTTTTATTTAGTTTTTCATGAAGGCAGAAGATCCTGATATTCCAAAATGTTTATGAAAATGGCCTATCCATTCTATACTCAAATACTTATAACTTTTTCATGTAAATCAAAAACTGTTTTCAACTAAATTATTTGTTTTGTCAAAATTCTTAGGCAGTAAGTTGTGTTTTAGCAATGTGATTTGTTAGTAGTAATACAGTCATTTTAAGTTAGGAATAAATCTGTAAGTTTTCACTTAAGCATAAAGGTTTATTTGGCCTATCTGTAAAAAACTGAAATAGATTCAAAATTGTCATTAGAATTTCTAAATGATAAGACAAAATGTAATGTTTGACAATATTATTAAAAGTAGTCTTGTTGGTTTCAAAGTTCATTCAAATATCTGAATATCTCAAATATTCTGATGCAGTAATATATGACAATGTGTTGCTCATTAAAGTTCTGCTGTGAACATTAAGTACAACATGAAGTTGTTATTTTCTAATAGCACTGAGAAACGTTTTCTTTAATGTTATATATATATATATATATATATATAT
>NW_013671745.1:32964-39166 GCF_000517525.1 Limulus polyphemus | reverse complement strand
ACTGTCCAACAATAAGTATGTTTATTATACAAGATTAATAAAAGATTATGAATTTTAAAATGAAGTAGGGATCCTGCTATAAAAAGTATTGAAACAAGAATTAAAACACAATCACAAATTTATAAAATTTAATCCTTACATTGGCCTACAGATAAGTGTATAAAGTTTTCAAAGTAGGGATTAAATTTTATAAATTTGTTATTTTGGTCTTAATTCCTGTTTCGTTACTTTTATTGCAGGATCCCTACTTCATTTTAAAATTCATAATGTTTTAATACCCTTGTTTGTTTACTTTTATGTTATACCTGTATAAAGTATATACTTTACCTTTAGAAACTGTCTCGTGTATATATATTATATATACCTGTATATATTATATATATATATATATACTCGTATACAGGTATAATATATACAGATTTTTATCGGAATATCAAAAGTGGATACTCACAGACCAGTCAAATAAGCTGAAAAATCTTGTAGTAATAGTCTGAGCCATTTAGGTGCTAGCCCCACTGACGTGATCAGGTAGGTAGTAGACAAAAAAAGTTGCTGTTTTAGAAATTATTTTTGAATTGTTGTACTGGAAATGTTAGTTACCTTTTTATTGTACGAGTATTATTAGTATATACTTGCATAATATATTGTAACCAATGCTTTGAATGGTCAGTTCTTCACTTAGGAATTCGATACAGTGGTTTTTGGCACATGAATTATTTGGGATTCTTGTCGATCCCTAGTAAAAGTACTACCATACTTAAAATTTGAATTTAAAACAATTTTTGTGAGCTCTTTTTGTTCTTTTCTTCATTGTGTAGAATCTGTGAACAATTTAAATACAGTGTTTATTTATTAGTTTTCTGAGATACTTTTCACTGCAAAAAATTAATTTTACATGCTATATAGAAATTTTTATTTTCCAGTATTTCACGATTTCTATACTTGCTTTGGGAAAACACAAATTTTTGTCAAGAAGAAACCAAAAGGTAGAACTGAAAAAAAATGTAGTGGATTGAATATAGATTTCTTAAAAAAATTATTTTTCAGTAAATTACAATTTTGTATTTTGGTTAGAAGGAAAATTTCCTATGTGATTCTACATTTACGTTTTGTAATATTTATAAAATACATCTATTTATACATATACAACTGTAAGAATTTAGTTATTGTTGTTTAAAATTAATAACCTTAAACTGTCTGCAGCCAAGTTAGAATGGAAAGGTTTTGTTGGTGTAAGAAAATGTTTAATTCTAAAAATATAAAAATATCTGCCAAAAAATATTTTCTTATTCACTTATATCTAACAACATAGCATTACTACAGAAATGTGTACATCAAGAATTGTATTTTACTTTTTGTGCAACAATAATGAACCTTTGGTGTTGTATAAACAATCTTAGCAAACAAACATACAGTATTTCAGATACTTTCAATTGTCATATGTTCAGCTTAGCTTGTAAGTTGTGAAGTGGAGTAGTCATCCAGGCTGTAAATTTGGCTGTCATAAGATAGATCTAATGTGCTGTTTTTTCACATACCTAATTTAAAAACTAAAATGGAGTGATTAAGAAGATTGTGTTAAAAACATCTTTAACCAAATGTGATTTTTGTCATTTTAGTTATAATTTTAAAAAATTTATGTAGGGTTTGGCCTTGTTTGTCATCGAGCAATAAAAACCATCTGTGAAATTATTGGTATTAAAGACCTATATGCTAAAGTAGAAGGTTCAACCAACATTAACAACTTGACAAAGGCTTTCTTTCTAGGACTTCAGAATCAGGTAAGGATTGAAGAGAAATAATGAAACTCAAATAGAAATGGATAGATTGATTTAATTTTGTGAAGGATTTGCTAATTAAGATGTATGGGTTTACTTTGGTGTGTTTAAAATTTATAGTTGAATAAAGAAGAATTATTATATCTCAAAAATTTATAAATTACTGTAACTTGCTGGGAATTTCAAGCTGTTACATTTTTGTCAAGCCTTTTGTATTTATGTCATACTAATTGTAACTGATTATTTGTAGAAAACTCACCAGCAGTTAGCACAAGAAAAGGGTTTGCATGTTGTTGAGTATCGAGAAGAGAGAGATAATTTCCCTCAAGTGATTGCTTCACCATCAAAATGCCGAACAATGAAAGAAATCAATCCACAGGAAGTCATTGATTACAATGAGCACATCAATGAAGGCAAAGTGGAGTTAATAAAGACCAAGAGACGTCCATTTTATGAATATCTTGATTCATGGGAGTACCGAGTTAAGAAAATCGAAAGGTTCCGAAACCATGAGAATGTTCACGTTAATCTGTTGGTAGAACACGGAAAACTCACTAGTTTTCTTAACATCGAGGAACAGCAAAAAGTAGTGAATACAGAAAGTAATGAATAGCCCTATAAGTTCAGAGAAAAACTTTTAATGTGTACAGATATGAATGTTCAAGGGGTATGTCATCACTATGAAATAGTTTTAGTAGTACTTGTAGTTGGTTTTCTAATAAGTTGTACAAAGAAAATAAAGGCATAGTTAGAGTGATGGTTAACAGTTAACAGAAAAATGTGGTAAATTTATTTCAAGCTTTTTTTGAGTACATTTTTCACTTTGTACATTATGAAACTACTTTTAAATGTAAACTTTTAAGGAAAAGTTAATATTATTTTCATAATATCAATATTAAACAAAACAATTTAAGCTTATTGAAACAATGGTGGTTGTTTTTGATATTATTTAAAGTGGAGTCTCTTAAAAATATTTAAAAGTTACCAAATAATTTTACTGCAGACTTTAAAGATTTTGATTATTCAACCCCCAATTCTCGACATAACGAAGCCGAGATTGTTGATAAACATGGAGCATGTAACATCAGGAAAATTATAAAATTTACTAAAAATATGGTAGAACTATAGCTATTCTGTGATGACAAAAAAAAGGTCAGTAACTTTTGTCATGGGGTAGTTACTTAACATATTTGACCTTCCTATGACCAAACCAATATATTACATTTTTGGCCAAAAGTGAATTCCTTTTTTTCCAACATATTTTTGGTTTTAATGCACAGAAAACAAGTACAGGATACTGTGGAAACATTTTATGCCTCCTATTACTTGTAAATGCAAAGTGAAAAGGCATTTCAAGTACAATACATGTATTCAATGTGGATGTGACTACATGGCTTATCCATTAGAAAAAGAATATCAAGGAAATGGGGAGAGAGAGTATCCAAAAAAAGAATATAGTGAAACAAGCTGTTGTTGTGTTGGAACTTCAAGATGATGATTCAAATGTTAATGAGCTTAACCTGAATTCTTTCTTTGGTTAAAAATCTTGTGTGCTCTGTCTGTTACTGCTCTTATTCATATATTTGTGATTACTGTTTGTTCAAATAACTAAGTTTCTGGCCAAATTTATGCTAGAAAAAAAACAATCAACAATTGTAAGAATAGGCCAGCAGTAATAACCTGTATAGATGCTGTAACAAAATCCTAAGCTCTTGTAGTTTGGTTTGGCTTCATTAGATTAAAATTTTTATTGATACAATAATCCAAAGTGAGAAACTAGTACTACTGGATCTGATGATATGAAACTGTCATAATATTTTAGGGATTTTGGCCTGGTTAAGTCATAAATTCAGGGTTAAAAAAATACAAGATGTGACTTTTATTGTACTAGTTACCTGCTTTGCAATAAATTCAAAATACTAATTTTATGTGAAAAATATTTCTTTTCAGTTTTTTGAAAGACTAGTGAAAATGTCATGCAAACATAGCATTTTTTTACATAATAAAGCTATGTAAGTATTATCTGTTTTACTACGAAATTTTCTTTCTAAAAGTTTCTGTAGTTATTCAGCTGAAACAGTTTCTCATCAATAATAATAATAAAGTAAAATGGTTACACAGGTTCTTGCACTTATTTTAGGTTTAGCCAGTGCAGTGTTTCTTCTACAGTTAAAGTATTAAACAAATATTTCTTTCTGTACTTTCCCATTAAATGAACAATATTCAGATGCTGTGATGTTTTAATGCACATAATATATATGACTGTAAACCTATAAACTATAAAATGCAGTGTACATGTATAAAAAACAAAGAAATGATATGTTGTCATCTATTTTAGACAGAAAATGAAATGTCATGACTAAATGTATGAAGGAAAAATGGTATTTCTTCATTTTGGAGAGAAACTGAAATGTTGAGACTATATTTACAAAGGAAAGATGATATTACTTTGTTTTAGATAGGAACTGAAATATAAAGTCTTAATGTATGAAGGAGAAAAGGTATATCTTTGTTCTAAATAAACTGAAATGTTAAGACTACATAAATGAAGAAGAAGTATCACTCGTTCTAGACAGAAACTGAAATGTTAAGACTACATAAATGAAGAAGTAGTATCACTCGTTCTAGACAGAAACTGAAATGTTAAGACTACATAAATGAAGAAGTAGTACCACTCGTTTAGACAGAAACTGAAATGTTAAGACTAAATGTATGAAGATGAAATTACATATCTTCTATTTAGGTAGGAACTGAAATGTGAAGACTAAATATACGAAGGAGAAATTATATACATTTTATATAAGAACTAGAATGTATTATATTTTTAATTTACTGAATTGTTATATCTTTTGGGAACAAAGTTTATTTATGGCACATTTACAAAATGAAACAAATACATATTATTAAAATATGAGTGGGCCTAGCATTTCTTGGTGGTTAGAGTGCTCAATTTTCAATTTGTGGGTTCGAAACCTAGCACTGAGCATGCTTGCCCTTTCAGCAGTGGGGGCAATATAATGTTCTGATCAATCCCACTATTTGCTGGTAAACAGTAGCCCAACAGCTGGCCAGCAATTCAAAATTATGGACAGCCACATTTAATCTTAGTAGGTTTGCCACAAAGTAACAAACTGAAAAGATAGGGTTTTTCAATTGAAACTACCATAAAATATTATTCATTGATGAATCTGAAAATGCAGGTGCTTTACAAAGTTACTAGTTCAGCAAATTCTGTTCCTAAAACATTTTAAACTTTTGCCAAAGAAATACAAACAAATGTTTGTGAAATGTAATGTATCCTTTTCCAAATTATCTTAAGGTTAAAAAAGGTAAAAAGATTATCAGCACACTGTAGACTGCCTGTATTTCTAAATGGGTCATGATGTTTGTCAAATGTGTGCTGCACATTACTTATTACAAAGAGAAGAGGAAGATTTGCTTAACACGTTCATGACATTATGCACCACTGGTGGTACATTTGTATGTTTTCTGTTGGATCTGATGAGCCACCTGTGGTACACAGCACCCATAAGATATAACTGCACCTCATATCTCCAAAGTCATATATCAAAGCATTTATTTTGTACGGAGGGCATGATAAAGTCACACCTTCCATCACGTACCACTGGTGGATCATGTATGCCATGTTGAAAGGACAACTGAAATAAAAACAAATTTACTCGATTAAATCACTTTTTATTTTTTAATTATACATGACCGCCAAAGCTTAAATGGGTAAAGACAGGACGTCATGTAACACCGGTGATTCACTCAAGAGAAAGCTGTCAGTGCATTCATTCTGCCATAAACATAACATAAAGCCATAAAATTAGCAGTATCTAAAACAGAGTTTACAGTGAGGCTTAACGTTCCTATTGCATAATTGGAGAAATGACTTGCACCATGAACTGTTAATATAACGTTTCTATATAATCATGATGTTGTATGACTGAGTACAACAGGTTTGGTATATATAAAGAAACACTGTAATATTCCAAATTGAAATGCCAGGTGATAAGTGGAACGTTAAAATCAACATAATAGCTTGAAGTTAATTGGAAACAGTTTTAATTTATTTAAGGAGGTCACTATTAGCTGTTTTATGTAAAATTAAAATAGTGCATGTAATCTTTTAGACTAAAGATCTTCAAGGGAGAGTTGCTAGACTGTGGAATAGTCTTCCTATTACGTTTGTATTTTTAATTTATATATATATGTATAAATTTTGTATTAGTTGTGGGACTAACTTCTGGGAAGTTATATATTAATAACATTCAATTAAAAATATATATATCTAATCAAAAACACCTTGGGTGTGAAAACAAAGGTGTGGGCAAAAAAGGGATTGAATGTGCGACTTAAAGGGATGAAATCAAAATTGGCAGCTAAACTGGTAGCTACACTTACAGCATTGATAAGAATTT
>NW_013671745.1:23889-32016 GCF_000517525.1 Limulus polyphemus | reverse complement strand
TTTGATACTATTTATTGTAAAGCAAGCCCAGGGGGAGAGTTTGATACTATTTATTGTAAAGCAAGCCCAGGGGGAGAGTTTGATACTATTTATTGTAAAGCAAGCCAAGGAGGAGAGTTTGATACTATTTATTGTAAAGCAAGCCAAGGAGGAGAGTTTGATACTATTTATTGTAAAGCAAGCCAGGGGGAGAGTTTGATACTATTTATTGTAAAGCAAGCCCAAGGAGGAGAGTTTGATATTCTTCGGAATAAATCAAGGACGGGGTTAGGGTTCAACACTCTTCAGCGTAAAGCCAGTCCAGAGGGAGAGTTCGATATTCTTCAGTGTAAAGCAACCCCAGGGGAAGGGTTTAACACTCTTCAGCTTAAAGCCAGTCCAGATGGACAGTTCGATACTCCTCAATTTAAAGTAAGCCCGGGGGAGGGGAGAGTTTAACACTCTTCAGAGTAAAGCTAGTCCAGGGAGAAGAGATAGAAATTCGCTGTTAAGGTAGTGAACGTGGAACAGACTTGCTTAATGTTTTAAATTCAAAACTATTCTGAAGTTTGATACAAGTAAAACGATGTTCTTGATGAAATATTCTGTTCCATCATCATTATCCATTTGAAAAGTGACTCTGATATTAAACCACTCAATGATTTTAATTATTTGCTAAAACAATAGCTACATATACTTGTACTTCAACCCTTTTAAATCAGAGAATCAAGGGAATCCAAGCCTAAACATAAACAATTTTACTTTAATTAACAGTTTACATTTTGATGAGATGTCACATCACCGAGTACTGATATAGGATTCTGATTTGCAGTTATCAAACTCTCACAAATGTACACTCACGCTTCATCCTCAGCTCGGTGAATTATCACAAAATTCTCATTGGCGATAGTGATATTATATTTTGTAAAGCCACTAGTTTCAAATATTGGTACTGACAATCACAAGTTATCTTTGTGTGTGTGTGTGTGAAATTTCTTCGCAAGTAGACCAGCGGTAAATTTGTTCGTTTTACAGCAAAACCACATTGGACTATCTGCTGTGTCCACTGCGGGGAATCAAACCCTAGATTTTATCGATGTAAATCCGTAAACTTACAGCTGCCCTATCGGGAAACACATTGTCTAGCTTTATGCTTAACAACAAACAAATAAACGATGATTCGTAAGTAAAAGTTAAGTGTTAAACACAATTTTGAATTTACCCAGAATGCATAGCCAGTGTCAATGTAGAGTCTCTTTATACTAAAATTATGTTACTAGAAGTCTTTGATTTTGGTTCAGCACTTTTGTGTTTTTCTAGCCACAGTAATTGGACTTTCCAAGCATGTATTTATGTTTATGTCGTTTGCAGTCAGAGAATCGATTTTTGTGCTTAACGGAACAATTTACGATCAAATTGATGGTAGTGTGAAATTTAATCTTCCACCTGTAATGGTTAATTTATTTCTACGATTAGCTATGGTTAAAAGAGCGTCCTGTTACATTCAAGCTTCTTTGGGGTAGAAGATATATGGATAATACGTTTTCCGCTCTTCTACAAAGCCAGAACAAGTACTCAGATAAAAAGATTACTGATGAATGTTCTTGTGTACTTTAATAAATAATAGATAGGCTAATCTTGATGTAGGTGACTTTCCTAAACCAACCTTTTCAGGACTTTATGCCTATCTTAGTAGTTTTGTTCCTAAGGCATTTAAATAGATTTAGTTCAAGTATTTATTAATTGTGTTTAAACCACCAAAACTCGGCTATAACACTTCTCCCTAAATAATACAGTATTACAGTAAAATGCTCATGGCATTGTGTGCTTACACCGAAGATTTAAACAATCTAATATTCTATTCATTCTGTTAAATTCTCATAGCAATGTGTGCTTACACTGAGAAGTTAAGCAATTTAATATTCTATTCTTTCAGTAAAATTCTCATAGAAAGTGTAAACAATCTAATATTATATTGTTTCAGTAAAATTCTCATAAAAAGTGTAAACAATCTAATATTATATTGTTTCAGTAAAATTCTCATAAAAAGTGTAAACAATCTAATATTATATTGTTTCAGTAAAATTCTCATAAAAAGTGTAAACAATCTAATATTATATTCTTTCAGTAAAATTCTCATGGAAGTGTAAACAATCTAATATTATATTCTTTCAGTAAAATTCTCATAAAAAGTGTAAACAATCTAATATTATATTTTTTCAGTAAATTTCTCATAAAAAGTGTAAACAATCTAATATTATATTCTTTCAGTAAAATTCTCATGGAAGTGTAAACAATCTAATATTATATTCTTTCAGTAAATTTCTCATAAAAAGTGTAAACAATCTAATATTATATTTTTTCAGTAAATTTCTAATAAAAAGTGTAAACAATCTAATATTATATTCTTTCAGTAAAATTCTCATGGAAGTGTGTATTTACATAAAAAACTTAAGCTATTTCATATTCTATTCATTCGCCGTTTTAATCACTTAAGATGTTTTTCCATAAAATGAAAACTTTTCCTTGAAATGTTTTTTGTATGTTTCACTAGAACAGACTTTAGAAATATATCTAGAAACATCAGTCCAAAAGCAGTATCCTTTGTATCTAAAACACCGTTCAGTCACAAAAACTTCTCTTTTCATGTACAACCGTCATCAAAGATAAAGCGGTGTAAAAAAGAAAAATCTATCCATAAAAGATTCAGTTCTGTTAAAAAAATGTGTGGTTTTTCATTTCGTCTCTGCGTGACATAAATTCAATAGCCATCCTTAGTTTCAACTAACTGAAGTTCCACAGACCAGAACGCCACTAACAGCCAGACTTAACCAACCACGTGATTATGGATACCCCCCCCCCTCAGCCGCAGTCCCCTCTGCGATCAAAGCAAAACCACCTAAAAAATGAGAGGTTTTGTTCCGACCTCTCAGACAACGTATTATCACACGCCTTAAGTCAGACAATCGGGGTTTGGGGAGATTCTGTAGGCTTTCTTCCCTAATGTTAAATGACTATTTAAAAAAATCGTCAACTTGAACAGGGACGTCTGGCGCTTTGTTCCTTCCCTTAGCTTAACAACACTGATCAATGAATGTCTTGTACTTCAGCAGCGTGTTTTCTACAATACCTGAGGAATAGGGTTGAATTCAAAACTAGCACGAGAGTGAGCTGTTTTCTACAATACCTGAGGAATAGGGTTGAATTCAAAACTAGCACTAGAGTGAGCTGTTTAATATCATCAAACAAAATACAAAACTTATATTAACATAACAGCAGTTAAACGCCTGATTTATAAGAGAGAGAGTGTTCACTACGTACGTACTACCCTTCATAAAACATAAGGTTAAGTTTTGGTTTTATAGTACAGACAGAATGATAGAGGACGATTACAAAACAAAGTGTTGGTTTCGATTAAAGATAATGGACTACTAATTCAACAGCGTAATTTTACAGCGTAAACATTTCGCAAAGTGCTACATAGTTAGTATTATTTTGGTCAAGTAGCATACTAGCCGAAAACTATTGCTATTGATAACAATGAATGCTTAAACAATATAAATAAGTAACAGTTATAAATACATTATTAAAGACAATATCTCTTTACAGAAATCTAACGGTAACTAATGTAACTAATACACATTTAGTTTTCCGGGAGACCAATAGTAAAGAGTTAAACTGGATTTAAAGGAGGAGTTTAGTTGTTCTACAGAACATCACCTGTTTTAGGAGTCCACTGAAAGTGAATCCTGTTAGTAAAGTAATCCACAAAGAAAAAGGCATGAAGTGACTTAAACAGTTAAACTAGTAAAAAATCACAGCATATGTTAAATATGTTAATAAGATCTAATCAAAAACACCTTAGGTGTGAAAAAAAAGGTGCACCCGAAAAAGGATTGAGCGAGGAACTTAAAGGAGCGAAATCAAAATTGGCGGACAAACTGGTAGTTACACTTATAGCATTGATAAGAATTTTACAGCAAATATTCATTCATTAGTTAGCTAGGCCGAGTATTTTGTTTTACCCACCATAATGCCCAAGTTGAACACATATATTCATTGTTATAACTGTAGAAAGGTAAACATTACACATAACAGACATTTGTTTTAGCAAATTGATGATAAACAATGGGTATGTAAGACATGGAAAAGTAGGTGGGAGTTTAAATTTGAGGAACAGATTTTGTCACTGTGGTTGACAATATGTTCAACAAAGTATCATGCTTTTCTGTTCAAAAGAACTTTCCTAAATTAAGTAATATAATATTGTTATTACCAATAACTGAAAACTGTATATGGTATATATACATATGCTCATAATTCAGGCATACATTTTTATACTTGTGAAAAAAAATACAATAATTATCCTTCAAGCACAAGACTATGAAAAATGAGTCTGAAAGTTAAGTTTCATCATTGCTTTCCAAGACAGACAAGACTTCAACAAGCCTGTTTGTGCCTTTTTTCATTATCACAAAAACAAGCATTGATGTACAATATTTCTTCCCTTCTACATCTGCATTGTATAGTTGTACAGGCAGATTTGCATTGACACTCTGCAAAAACCAAATTACTGCAGGAATTGGGTCCCCTCCACCCAGCACTGGGGTAAGTTCTACATCATCATTAACTTTCCTTCCACTGCCAACTGATGATGGGAAATTGAAAAAAAATGCTTTTTAGCATGGAACCATATGAAACTTTGTTAATTTACTCTGTTTACTTGCTTTGAAAAACATCCATTATGGGTAACAGCTTTCCACTGTTAGCATTTTACGTAGAGAAGAGATCATATCTTGGCATCTACAGTGAGAAGTGGTTTCTGTTAGCATATACCAATTAAGTGAATTGTACAGATGATGCAAGGCATCAGTGATGGATGCAGAATCTTGACCAAGTTGCTTGAGGCCATCCAGTAGGTCACAATATGCAGTCAGGGTGTTCATTCACTTTCTTCCTGTCTCACTGAATGCACTCGTGGAGTCAAAGCCACTAAAGGCATGGATTGAGGGCAAGACATGGGAAATGTCATGTTTAAGGTCTTGAACAACAGTGTGCATTGGTATGTAGTGCATCTTTTGTGCAACTCCAGTCCAGAAGAAGAGCTCTTGAATATCTAGCAGCAAGATTCGAGTCAGTGCTTCACAGCACAACACGTTTTACTTTTAGGTTTAAAGTGCATGGTTAGTTTGTAGAAACATTCCTGAGTTAACCTCTTTGTGGTCTGACTGGAGCTCTTCTACTCTGCTAAACTGCCTATGCTCCAACCACAACTGCCTTCTGTGTTTCTGGTGAAGCCTCCTGCCAAGAAATATTTTCTTCAATCTGACAATCTTTCTTGGCCAACCTTCATCTAATTACTCAAAGAAATTTGACACATTAGTCTAGCAGGATGAGAAAACATTTTCTGTTGCTGTTTGGGCATGAGAGTAGCTTTTGAAGGCTTACTTATTTTCTGCAACTGAATTCTGCCATTATGTCAAAGGAAAAAATCTTTCTTAACCTGAATGTTTCTTAGGGTTTCCTTTAGATTTACTGCAGTGCTGATTACATCATGAAGACGAACATTCTTGCTTACCACAATTTCTGGATTGGTCTGAGAAACATCATAAACCTTTATACTGTCTGTACACATTTTTCAATCTTTACCTTGAGCTTATGCTTTGTAAAGCATTGTACATCCTTCTCACGTGCATACTTTGTCAGACACTCCTTATATTTGGACAGCATTTGATTCATGTCAGTTACTTTCCTGCTTTTCAAAGTTGGCATAATGAGGAACATAAAGTATTCAAATACTTACCATTTATACTTTAATGACATGACAATGGATGTCTTTAGCAAAATGTATGAATAGTGGCAAACCTTGTGGTACCAGGCTTCTACTGGAACCAATTTTGAAAAGTCACCTATCCTGTATTGAATGACATAGTCATTCTTCTCCTGTATCCTTCTTTCTAGTGTCTTGCAGAACTAAAATGTGACCAACCTGGTGAGATTTCTTTGTTTTGTGAAATTTGTCCAAAAGTCTGCAGACATACTTCCAGCAAAATGCTGATCTTTGGGATCATTCTTGTGAGGTGGATGTAGGTACATCTTTCTTTGGATCTGTAACATGTGTGAGATCTGTGATGCTGGTAAATGATGAGTAAAAGTTTCTATGTCACTGGATTAGTTGTTCACCAACAAATGTTCACTCTCCATGTTCCTCAAGTATATTCTAAATTTTCTCATACACTTTGCTGTCATTATTTCTGAGGGCCTTCAGAAAGTCGTTTCACCCAATTCTGATGCCTTTGAAATCTTCATCACGTTTTTTCTGGTAGATAAAACATCTGATATCTGTAGGGTTAACTGATAGTCTTCGTTTTTTGTATAGAAAAGTTTTAAAGTACGGGAATTCATCTAAAATAGGGCGATATACAAAATATAATGAAATAATCATTGTATTTAGTCATTATACTAGTTATTATCAGTCACTCTGTGATGTATAATATTTTACAGTCCTAAGAACTTGAAATTTAGTTTTTAACAATGGCAACAGCAAAGCATGTATGTAACATTGAACAATACAACTAGATCTTATTATAAAAAATCATGAATAGGATACTGTGATTTATAAAATACTAGATAGATTCAAACAAGGGGAGTTTCTGCGGCTTCTTCCACCTCATAGAAGCTCAGCATCTGGAGAAAAAAAAGAGATTTATTATTATTGATTGAAAATGAGAGAGTACAGTACTGAGACAACGATTATTTATAAGTGGCTGTTTTGGGGTACCAGGTCCGTCAACATACCTCGTTGTAGAAAAAAAACAACTACATTTCAGAAGCCCACACGCACCCTAGAGGTTACCCACAAGTCATACAAATGCATGGGACCATTACAAATTTTCTCACTTTTGGGGTGAACCGTCAGAAAACTTTGATCATAGCTGCAAGACTACTAAACTTTGTTTACTTAACAAGTTTTACTTGGTTTTAGTTGTGTTACTAAAATTCAAAGATAAATTTCTACTAACCCATAGTGTTAAAAACAAAGTTATGAAGTTAATAACAGTAACTAACAATGACAAGAGTTCAGTCAACAAATGGTTAGAACGAAATTGTGGTTTCAGTCTTTTGATGCATAGTTTTTTAATAATTAAGATATTTATTCATTACTTGCACTACAAAAAAAACACAACAAAAAAAACCTTGACGCCCTTGTTATTTTCACTCCTTTCCCATTCTATACCCAGATGTTTGTAAATACTTGAAAATTGAAAACGTTAGGCTGTAAATGTTCTTTTATCTGTCAGCCTAAATGAACAAACTTTCACAGAATGTTTGGTCATATTTTAACTTACAAACGTTATCGTATTATCAGTGATTTACACGTAGAGGTAGAAAACGAATTTTCTCTTAAAATTGTTTTAAACTATCTATAATTATAGGTACCGTAAGAAACTTTTGAATAAATTATGCAACCAAAGAAAGTGAAATATGATGTTCCCCAACTGTTTGGTTAAGAGGTAAGATTAGATATATTGTGAGGTTTATGTTTGTTATTTAAGACATGAAAATTTAAAAAAATAAAAGCTAGAATTTACAGATCACAGAATTCATATGTAGTATATCATTTTGTATGTTCTCATCAACAAGATTATTTCAACTCAACAATACGCCATTTTAAACCAAAGGCTAAAAGAACATCTGCAGCCTAATCTTGTCATCCTTCAAATATTTTCAAACACTTGCACACAGAATGATAACGACTTCAACATAGTTGCTGTTCAAATAGTGAAAATCTACGTATCAAAAAACTATGCATCAAAAAATTGAAAACTGACAACAGCATTTGCAATGATGATATTCCATAATATGCGTTGACCTGAGGCAAATGATTACAGCATTTTGTGACGTAAATTTAATTTTCTAATTCAGCTAGTAATGTTATAGTTTAGAACGAGAACACACCTAAATAATGCAGGAGGCTACTGTCATGACTGGAACAAGTATATTCACGTATTTTTCTAAATTTATATGCAGGTGTTCTGCATGTAGTGGAGGGTTTTATTTTCTTCACGATATATACACTGAGTGGTCACAAGTAAATAGACACCTAATATTTCGTCATTTAACTGATTTATGCTAACTAATTTGTGT